>NW_026885366.1:0-6609 GCF_032173495.1 Musca vetustissima | reverse complement strand
GGATTCCGATGTTGCAGTGAGGAGTTATCATGAACGCCATGAAATATAAGGACTTTTCTTTAATTACAAAGAACAACAAAAAAACAATAGCAAAATTTTTTGTAAATTATTTTTCTTCTCTTTTAAATATTCAATTATATATGTGCAAAGTTACAAACCTTAACAAGCATTTGTATTCATTTACCAGCCCATTGAAAATCTTGAAAAATTGAAATCGAGAATGGGGGGGTTCCCTTAAATTAAAGACAATATATTATTTATATTTTGGATGATCTTTTAGTAGAAAATCCCTAACAAGTCTTATCAATTTTGATTCAAGTATCCATAAAAATTAGACCCATGCCCATATTATTCTTGAATGCAATAAGGCAATATTCCATGCCTTAAGATCGTTGTCCACCATTTATATGAAATCGGACACAATATTTTATGAGAGCTATATAAATTTGCACCGATTTAAACATGTGGTTATGTAACAGAGCGCAATGTTCAAAATTTCATCTCAAACGAAAAATACGTCCTCTTGTGCACAGTTTGCATGAAATCGACCAAAAATATAACAAGTAAAAACCAGTAAGGAAAGATAAAAGATCGGGCGTGGCTGAATATATAGTACCATTCACCACTTTGGGTACATACAAGAGATGGTCATATGTAAAATATGCGGTAGATAGAATAGACAAGAGACCTATGGAGGACCATTGAAATGGAATCGGATGGAATTAAATGTGTGAACTACTGGGATATTTCAACTAATTTAAAATACCATTCTGAAATCTAGGATGTCAATCGGTCAGACTTTGTATGAAATCGACCAAAATTATGTATGGGAGCTTTATGCAAATCTGGACGTATTTGAACATCCGTAACATCCAACATTTGGTATACTGCAGCACAGCAACGGGTTACTTGCTCACACTCGGAAAATCCCTTCTACTATGAAAAAGCTGAAAAAGTTGACGACCCCCACAAACGTATAAAGGACCAACAGGCGCAGTTTTCGCTTTGGCGGATGTACTCAAGAAGTACAACGCCTTACACGAAATGCAATGGAAGTAAATCCGATGATTACGCCCTATATTATATTTGCCATTAAACGACTCGTAAATTTGGCTGTTGATATATGATTAACAGGTCTCCAGTTAACAAGTATGGTCTTCAGATTTATTCCAGTAGATAAGTGAATTGCTATAATCTGTATAAAAGCGAACTTCTTCTACATCAGTCTTATTTGCGCCCATGCATACGCATGAATTTAGTTACGACTCTAAAGTATGTTTTATGTTTTAGGAACATTTTCCTATCGAATTTCGAAATAGATTCTTATGTTGATATAAATATCCCCATATTAAGATCTCGGGATAAGTTTATTTCTTATTGTCTTCGAAGTGACTATATGTCACTTCAAATATGTATATAGGGCGCAAATAAGACTGATGTAGAAGAAGTTCGCTTTTATACGGATTTTATACGGTATGGTCTTCAGATTTACTCCAGTACCTGTTAATCATAAATCAGCAGCCAAATTTACGAGACGTTTAATTGAAAATATAATATAGTGCGTAATCATCGGATTTACTTACGCCTGTCCCTTTCTATTGCATTTCGTGTAAGGCGTTGTACTTCTTGAGTACATCCGCCAAAGCGAAAACTGCGCCTGTTGGTCCTTTATACGTTTGTGGGGGTCGTCAACTTTTTAAGCTTTTTCATAGTAGAAGGCATTTTTCGAGTGTGAGCAAGTAACCCCTTGCTGTGCTGCAGTATAACAAATGTTGGATGTTACGGATGCTCAAATACGTCCAGATTTGCGTAAAGCTCCCATACATAATTTTGGTCGATTTCATACAAAGTCTGACCGATTGACATCCTAGATTTAAGAATGGTATTTTAAATTAGTTGAAATATCCATGTAGTTCACACATTTAATTCCATCCGATTCCATTTCAATGGACGTTGGCGTTGTACTTCTTGAGTACAGGCGTTGTACTTCTTGAGTACATCCGCCAAAGCGAAAACTGCGCCTGTTGGTCCTTTATACGTTTGTGGGGGTCGTCAACTTTTTAAGCTTTTTCATAGTAGAAGGCATTTTTCGAGTGTGAGCAAGTAACCCCTTGCTGTGCTGCAGTATAACAAATGTTGGATGTTACGGATGCTCAAATACGACCAGATTTGCATAAAGCTCCCATACATAATTTTGGTCGATTTCATACAAAGTCTGACCGATTGACATCCGAGATTTAAGAATGGTATTTTAAATTAGTTGAAATATCCATGTAGTTCACACATTTAATTCCATCCGATTCCATTTCAATGGACCTCCAAAGATGTTTTGTCCATTCTATCTACAGCATATTGTACATATGAGCATGTCTTGTATGTACCCAAAGTGGTGAAGGGTACCATATATTCAGCCACGTCCGATCTTTTATCTTTCCTTACTGGTTATTACTTGTTATATTTTTGCTCGATTTCATGCAAACTGTGCACAAGAGGGCGCTTTTTTCGTTTGAGATGAAATTTTGAACATTGCGCTCTGTTACATAGTGATATGTTTAAATCGGTGCCGATTTATTTATATACCTCTCATAAAAAATTGTGTCCGATTTCATACAAATGGTGGACCAACGATCCTAAGGCATGGATTATTGCCTTATTGTATTCCAGAATAATATGTGCATGGGTCTAATTTTTATGGTTTAGTATAGCTTTGTCATATCTTTAGAACATTACTACATTTCTACAAGTTAATCAGAAACAATTTTAAAGTGTTTCGGTCTGAAATGGTAAATTTTATGCGAGTTCATGTCAATCAATGTTTTCGGAAGGATATTATACACATACAACAAAAATAATTTCAGATGACATTTGTTATGCACGGTGTGGGTTACGATAATTTGCATAGAAACATTTCACGTATATACCAATATGTACCCATCCATTGTCGGTCCCGTCCGACTTTTCCACGTTATTATCCTCAATCACATAATTAAATCAATCAGACTCAATAATAAAATTAAGTTAAATTTGTAAAAACGTGTTTCGCTTTTTAGGTCACATACCATTCTAAATATGTTAGCATTATTATTTTATATGCGTCATGAATACATGTAACCTAAAGAATTTACATAAAATTAGAATATGGCTTATGCCGTCATAGGAATCCTGCTGCACAATGATTACTTAATTTTACTATAAATATTCTATACAGAAATTACTTGAAATCACACTTCAATCAGAAGTATAACAAACATCTTACTTCTAGCACAATGAAACTCTTAGGCGCTCTTGTCTTTTTGGCCATTTGCTATGAAATTCAATCGGCAGCAACTCGCTTCTGTGGCCAAAATTTGGTTCAGGTTCTGCAAGCTGTGTGTGTGGATGGTTTCTATGGCATGCAGATTAGTAAAAAGTCCACCAATCAGCCATGTGAGTAAAATATTAACAAATGTACATACAGAACAATTAAATATATCTATTTTATTCGAGACAGCATTATTTGGCCTAACAGATATCATGGACTCTAATGAAGTTGACAGTGAAAAATCTATTGATTCCGGATTCCATCTAAATCATATGCTACTCAGTGATGGAATGAATGGATTGGCAAAAACTCGCAGACAACGTCACTTGAATGGAGTTTATGATGAATGTTGCCGAAAAGGTTGTACATTATTTGAACTATCGGGATACTGTCTTTAAGTTATTTTTAATGTGACGTAGAATACTTGAAACAGGCTGCAAATGAATTTGTTAAATAAATAAATAAAGAATAACTTGAATTTAGAATAATTTGTTTGCTATATACAGGAAAGATTGTATGGGAGGGGGGCCCGCAACGGAAAGTTTTTCAAAAAATTACAGTCTTCATAAATATGTATGTGGATAGTTCTGGGAAGAGGCTGTAATATGGTATTCATAGTTGCAGGTGAGTAAAATGCAGACAATATTCTATATTGGACCATGTTGCAAGGATTTATGAAGTTACCTAACCCCAACGTAAAGTTGTAGCCTCTTTTTCGATATGTTGAAGGTCGCAGTCGTATTTTCCAAAACGTGTTTGTAATTTGGTATTTGGGTTTTTTATACCGTACACAACTATGTTGTCAGGGTATTATAGCTTTGTGCAGCCCAAAAAGTTTGTAACGCAGCGAAATATTGCTCCTAGACCCACCTTTAAGTATACCGATCGTCATATCTCAACTAGCTGAGTCGATCTAGACATGTGTGTCCGTCCGTTCGTCCGTCTCTCCTTTATAATTTGTAAACACGATACAGGCCACAGTTATGGACCAATCTTCACGAAATTTTGCATGTAGGATGGGTTCTGGCAAACGAAGATCCCTATTGTTGGACCAAATACTAATTTTTTGTCGGTTTTTCGCTTCAGAGGCCGCAATAATGGCCTAACATCGTGAAATTTTGCATGGAGAAGAGGATCAGGCCAAGGAATAAGCATGCCTGTTTTCATAAAGATCGGTCAATATTTAGCGGTTCAAATGGACACTGACTTTTGTGTAAAAAATGACAAAATTTGTATTCTATAGCGAATATATTTACCCCTGAAGGACATAGACCCGAGAAGTTTATATTATATTCAAGAGGACTGGTTGACCTTTAAATTAATACCAATTATATTGTTGTATGTGCTCGGATGTAGGAGTTACACCTAAATATGTACAGGTATCTCCGTATTCGTATATTATTTAGTAACCCGTTATCACTCTAGAGAGCGGAACTATAGCGCTGATCGCTTTGAAATGTTCCATGAGGTTCCAGTTATGGTCAAAGACAACGCCTACAATTTTCGGTGATGATCAGATAATAATTTTAGAATGAAGTGGACCGAAAACTTAATTTTCTGTGTTATTTTCGAGTCGATCTATAGACCAGAAATGAAATATCACGAAATATTGCCCATTCCGAAATATTCCGTGGTAGTTGTGTAGGGTATCGTATTGTCGGCCCCGTCCGACTTTACTGCTCCGCTCACTAGTTAAGAATTTACAAAAACACCGACAATTTCTAACATCAATATCATTGGTTTAATATCAATATTGGTTAATCATTAGTAGGCAGGACTTCGTATAAAGTATTTTAGACACATAAATAAAATAACGAACACCATTTGTCCCATTTTAAGTTCACATGGGTCGAAATTTTTATACCCTCCACGAGGATGTGAACATTTCAAATACCCAAAACCTATCGGGGCTTTAAGGAGTAGTGGAGTTACTCTTACATGAGGGTTATACCAAAATATTGACTTTTGGTTATAAATGAACTAAAACGTAAAAATATTACTATTTTTTATAGGGCTATACATTTAGAATCCATAATATCAAATTACAGCAACTTCCGGTGAAATTTTGGAGGATGTTTCGTATTTTAAATGGGATATACTGGTTCAGCTTTTTTCTTTAGCCCCAATATTTGGTATTTTGGGGATTCTGGACAGGTTGTCTGTAATTTGGTATGTTGAGTTCTCATTGAATATCACAAATCCGTAGCAAAAATTATTAATATTGACCCAAATTTCAGTGTAGTAACCATGTAACGGTACCCCCCAGTATTCGAGTTTTGGGGATTTTGGACATGTTTTTCAATCAATTTGGCTGTAATTGTACCCTTCACAACACTGTGGTACAAGTTATTATGTCTTTGTGCATATGCTTGTAACAGGCAAAAGAAAACAAGATAGACTTTCTGGGTCGATTTACCATGTCCGTCCGTTTGTCCATGTATTTTTGTAAACATAGTACTGGTCGCATTTATGATCCGATTTGGTTGAAGTTTGGCACAGCTCATTTATTTGGCCCGAGGACGAGTCCTATTGAAATTGTTAAAAATCGGTTCAGATTTAGATATAGCTCCCATATATATTTTCGTCCGGTTTAAGGTAAATGGTGCATCAAAATACTTATATATCTTTCGGTTTCAAGAGAAAATCTCAAGAACTCTTGAAGATATAGCCGATTTATTGTGTCAGCATCAAGTGACGGCAAGAGTGATTCTCAAACTTTAAACGCATTTTTCTCGAAGCAGGTTTTTACGAATGGCGTGCACGATAACTCAAAAACTAATAATCCAATCAGTTCCAAATTTTTACACATTTCATGGGAATGTATAGATCTCGTATGAATTAGGTTAAAGCCAATCGGTGAAGATCTTCATTATTTTGTTAAATTCGTCTTTGGTAAAAAAATAGGCGATTTTCCAAAAAAAAAATCGAAGTTCCGCCATTTTGTTAATTATTGTGCGAAGTCAATAATCCTAGTTCATACGAGAGCCCGACATGTACTCTTTCTCACACCGTTGGAATTTTAAGATTCCGATGCTCCAGTGAGGAGTTATCATGCCCGCCATCAAAAGTAAGGACTTTTCTTTGATCACAAAAAACAACAACAACATTTTTTTGTAAATTATTTTTCTTACTCTTTAAATATTCAAATATATATGTGGAAAGTTACAAACCTTAACAAGCATTGGTATTCATTTACCAGCTCATTTAAAATCTTAAAAATAAAAAATCGTGAATGGTGGGGTTTCCTTAAGGTAAATAGTGATACGCAGACGACTCTAAATCTGCCCGAATGAAATAAAATTTATCAT
>NW_026885365.1:0-64246 GCF_032173495.1 Musca vetustissima | reverse complement strand
CTTTGAAAAGCTTCTAGTATCAAATAGTGGCGTTGAAGAAGATACCAATAAGAGATGATGGTATAGAGTGTATGCCACCTAGCCAAGATGTGGTCATAAAAGCAATTAATCGGCTCAAGAACAACAAAGCAGCAAATCCACCATTGACCAGATTTTCACTCTGCGCCAAATCCTAGAAAAGACCCACGAAAAACACATCGACACATACCATCTATTTGTCGACTACAAAGCCGCATTCGACAGCCCTATCCGTTCAGAGGTGTTTAAAGCCATGTCTACGTTCGGCATTCCTGCAAAATTAATACGGCTATGCAGGATAACTTTAAGTGGCACAAGGTCAGCAGTTAAAGTAGGAAAGGACCTATCGGAGCCATTCAATACCGAACGAGGATTCAGACAAGGTGACAGTTTGTCGTGTGATCTTTTAACACCCTGCTGGAAAAGGTCATACGAGAGGCAAAGGTGAACAGAAATGGCACTCTGTACACCACACATGCTTACGCCAATGACATCTATATAATGGGTCGAACATTGCGAGCGGTAACAGCCACCTTTGAACAAGTTGAAAAGGAGTCTGCCAAAGTGGGTCTAGCAGTAAACGGCGAGAAGACCAAGCTGATGGTATCAACGCGCAAGACGTCCAGAAGACTCGGACCAACTGTGGAACTTGAGAACTACAGCTTCGAGGTATTTAAAGACTTTATACCTTGGTACCGCCATAATTAAAACGAATGGCCAACAGATGCTACTATGGTCTAAGTAAGCAGTTTAGAAACAAGGCCACCTTTCGCCAGACCAAACTCACACTTTACAAGACGCTGATACTATCCGTGCTATTATATGGATCAGAAGCATGGGTACTTGCGCAAGCAGATGAGCTCTTGGGGTGTTTGAAAGAAAAATTCTCCGAAAGATTTACGGGCCGATCTGCGTAGACGGTGAATATCGGCGTCGAATGAACCACGAGCTTTACCATTTATACGCGGACATCGACATAGTCAGTCGTATTGAGCTGCGGCGACTACGGAGGCTAGGCCATGTTGTGCGGATGAATGAGAATGCCCCAGCTCAAAAGGCATATAAAACGAGCCTTCTGATGGTTCCCGTAGAAGGGGAAGGCCACGAATTAGATGGAAAGAGTAGAAAACAATATATTGGAACGTGGTCTACCAAATTGGTGGATTTGCGCACAAGACCGATGCGCTTGGAAATCTTTTTTAAGCTCGGCTTATGGATCAACCGTTCTGTAACACGCCAGCTAAGTAAGTAAGTAAGTCCTTCACTATCATAAATTTGTTCCATTTTCTCGAATAATGTTTTTCTACGATTGTAACACATTTTAATTGTTATTACATTGTTAATGTATTATACACACACACTCACACAACTTCTTGATATCTCCAGGGTGTGACAGTCATGCTTGCGTTTATTTGCATTTGACAAATTTATATTTTTTTGATTTGTTTTTTTTTTCGTCGCATGACTGGCCATTCGTACGAGTGAATGTGTGTTTGTGTGCGTGTGAAAATGTAAAGTATATTCGTGATACAATGTTTGTATTGAAGCCTTGAAGCACAGGTGCTAACAACGTTTACACTTTCAATCCCATTCTGATTCGAATGTGTGTATGCCGACAACAACGACGATGTCGACTACGTCGTCGTCAGCAGAGAGTGTTTACTTAATATTTGATCACAAGTAAACAAATAACAGTCAACAGCTATAATGGAGAACGTTTAAATGAATGGCACGGAACGATGGTAGGTAGGACAATAACAACTGCAATTGCAACTACAACGACAAAGATGACAAAGCATACAGCTTAGTTGCAGGATGACTTAAGGGCTTCAACCGGAAGGAATTCGCAATGTTGTTGCTGATTTATTCGTACGTTTTCTGTTTGTTCGTTTGTTTTGCTTTATACTCGGTACTGTGACGAGAAAATAGTTGAGAATTTGTGTTTTTTGTTGTTTTATCGTATTGTGTCTCTCTTTTAATTTGAAGCCATTGTTAGGAAAATCATTTCCTTTTATTGTTACGCGCAACAAATGTGACTGTTTTAATTGCTACCATAGTTGTTTGCCAACAGGCGGATTGCATTCGTGTGCACATGTTTATTTGCGTAAGGTTTAGTTGAGAATTGAAGAGGACTAACATTCAAAATAAATACAATTTTCGGCATGTGATTTATACCATCCATTCCGACTTCTGAATACACGTAGCTATACTTTTTCTATGTAATCGAATGATATTATATATTGCAGCCATATATAAATCTGAGTTGATTTATATAAAATCATTTCCATCTAGCTTTAATTCGTCCGCAAATATGAGCCGTAGACCACATATGGGCAATATTGCAAATTTTTGTAACCTCCCCTACAAAAGCGGAGTGTATATTAAATTTGTAATTCCTTTTGCAGCACGGCGAAAGATTCGTTGGAGATTCCATAAGGTATATATATTCTTGATCCTAATAAAATTCTATGTCAATGAAGTCATATCCGTCTGTCTGTCCGACCATTTCAACAGACAAAATGACGACAAAGCTCTCAATATTTAAGATAGCACTTTGAAAATTTTGAACATACTTTGCTACTACTCTGAGGATCGTTGGTATTAAAAATGCTACCCTAGTACCCCCATATTCGATATTTTGAATATTTTTGACAAGTTTTTCAAAGTAAGCAGATGTAGTCTGGTGTATTGGTCTCTCACTGGATGCGAAATGTTCTAACTAAAAACACTTTTAATGGTAGTTCCCATATTATTATACCTTAATATTCGGTATTGTGAAGCTCTTAGCTCATGGAATTTGAATATCTGAATTTTCACAATTTAGAAAATTTTCCCACTAAAAATGATCACTTTTGATCACTTTTTTAGGGGGTAGACCCATCTAAAGCTAAATCCCAAATATAGGTCGCATTTATGATTCGAATTGGATGAAATTTGACACAAGGACGGACCCTATTGAAATTCGGTTCAGATTTCCACGAAATTGGGCATAGCGTACTGAATAAAAGTCCAGCATCACGTATGCTAATTTTCGTGAAATTCGTGCACAATTTTAAATAAAATGTGCACTAAAGATCCAAAGTTTGTCCGATTGGTACACAATTTTGTACAACTTACTGTAACTAATATAAATTACACACCAAAGTCCCTCTATATCTCTCGATTTGCACGAAATTTGGCACAGAATGATGTTTGCCAAGTTTCGAGAAAATCGGTTCAGATTTAGATATAGCTCCCATATATAGTTTCGTCCGATTTGAGGTAAATGGTGCACCAAAGTCTCTAGATATCATTCGATTTGCATGCAATTTGGCACAGTGCACTGAATTAGGTGCAGAATGATGTGTGCCAAGTTTCGAGAAAATCGGTTCAGACTTAGATATAGCTCCCATATATAGTTTCGTCGAATTTGAGGTAAATGGTGCACCAAAGTCCTTATATATCATTCGATTTGCACGAAGCTTGGCATAGAATACTGAATTAGGTCCAGAATAATGTGTGCTAAGTTTCGTGAAAATCGGTCCAGATTTAGATATAGCTCCCATAAATAGTTTCGTCCGATTTAAGATATAGAATAGATTGGTCTCCAAAGTCCCTATATATCTTTCGATTTGCACGAAGTTTGGCATAAAGTACTGAATTAGGTCAAAAATTACGTGTGCCAAGTTTCGAGGAAATCGGTTCAGATTTATATATAGCTCCCATATATATTTTCGTCCGATTTAAGGTAAATGGGTCTCCAAAGTCCCTATATATCTTTCGATTTGCACGAAGGTTGCCATTGGGTACTGAATTGGATCCAGAATGATGTGTTAAAATCAGTTCAGATTTAGATATAGCTCCAATATATATTTTCGTCCGCTTTAATGTAAATTGTGCACTAAAGAACCAAAGATTGGCCTATTTACAAAGTATGGAATAGATTGCAGAATGACATGTGTAAGGATTGATGTTAGTCGGTTTACTTTTATATAAAGATCGCATTTTTAAGTTCGTTCAATTTCATGTCAATGTTCCTTCAAAAAGACGACATCTGTAAAGATACATATGTGGTGAAGGGTATCATATAGTCGGCCCAGTCCGACTTTACTACTTTTCTTACTGGTTTTCTTTGAAATTGGTGTCGATGCAGACATAGCTTCCATTCATATTTCGAACGGGTGTCTGATTGAGATTAAATTTTGAATGAGTACCAAGTGTGCTATAAATCGATTTACAAAAATTTGTCCCTCGACTCTAAACCTGACAGAATGCAGTGAAATTTAGCATAGGTTGTAGAAAGATATGTGTATGGATTGATGTTAGTCGGTTCACTTATAGATAAAGTCAAATATTTAAATCCGTCTAATTTCCCTCGAAGGTAGGAATATACCCAAAATAGTGAAGGGTATTTTATAGTCGGCCCAGCCCGACTTTACTACTTTCTAGGATTGTTGGATTGGATTGTTGTTGGATTCTCGCAATCTTTGGATTCAATTGTTTGATTTTTGGTCAACAAGTGCCGAATTTTGTTTTAAAATTGGAAATTAGATATAAGAAGCCACAGCAACCATAACCGCTAGTGATTTTACTCATCCTTATTTATTGCAGGCTTTCACTGCCGCCATAACTCTTTTTCAACGAGAAATTTATTTTGTAAATATTTGAATATAAATATTTAAGTCGTTTTACTTCTCAATCGACTGCAAGTAGGAAAGCGGCTGTCCTACATAAGAGTGTCTGAAATAAATGGGTTTTAAGTATGGCAAACGGTTCAAAAGGAAACAGTACATATGTTTGATTTGTCACAGTTTTGTTCCACCTATGTTTTCTAGTAGGAAAAATAAAGAATAAATAAGCAATATGCTGTGGGCGAATATTGGTTCGATATGTCTGTATGTTTTCAGTAATATATTCATTCAAATTGAATATACTACCATGGAAGAATGAGAATAACTAAATTTGGACCATTTTGCTAAAATTATTTCATAACATTTAAAATTTTTAAAAATCGCGCTTCTTTCTTGGAGAGGTATCAGAAAAAAATTACCTACAGATTATCCGTTTCGTCGTTGCAAAAGTAAACGTAAATAAAATGGATATAGAACAATATACCTCTCGCCATAAGGTGGAATGTATATTAAATTTCTCATTGCGTTTGCTACACATCGAATGATTCTCCGGAAACCCGAGACCAGAATAAAATGCTATGTCTGTCTGTCAGTTGAAATCACGGTAGAGATCACATGGGCTGGAGCTTTGAAATTTTGCAACGCCATTGCTATTACTCTTAGGATGGTTGGTATTGCAAATAGAGGTATTATAGACCCTATATAACGATATCCCCATATATTCGGTATTATGGTGATTTTTGGCACGCTCTTCTATCGAATTGGTTGTAATTAGCTTCGTTTGGTTCTCAAATTATTATCAATATTGGTTCACTTATTAGGGTAGCCCCCATATAACGATACTCCTGATTTTTCGGAATTTTGGAAGTTGTAGACAAGTTTTTCCGAATTCGCTGTAAATTAGTATTTTGGACTCACTTCCAGTGTTGCCAATTTAACACTTTTAGTGCTAGATTTAGCACTTTTTAAACTCGCTTAGCACTAAAAATAGTGATCTAGCACCTAGCACTTTTTTTAGCATTTTTTTTATTTTTTAGGAATTCCTAACAATTTAGTTTTCAATCCAAAAAATGTTCCCGTTTTTCGATTTCATATTGACGCATTGAATTTTCCCTGTGTTTCACGCGGTGAATTTGATTTCCCAATGCTATCTAGCATGTGCCGTGCATTCCAAATTTCTTAAAAAATGGTACCTGATCATGTGGTGACTATGACATTGTCTGCTAGTAGATTGCTTTTTTGGGAAAATGGAAAACCAAATTAAGCGGCCCATTGTATGAGAGCGATGTAAAAATCATGAACATGAATTATGTTGAAACTTTCTGAAAATAAGTTTTTATTCACTGGGAATCCCGAATGCCAAGTTATAACCACTTTAGAGTACCGAAAATGCGAGCGCATCCTTTTATATTAGGATTATGTCAGAATAGGGACCAAAATAGAAAAATTTCGGCAAACTTATATTTGTTAAATAAAAGTCGCTGTTGGAAAAGTGATTATAAATCCTTAAAAGTACGCAAATGGGACGGAATATTTGTACGCAATGTGAAATTACAGTTACTTACCTTAACCAAATTTGGACATTTTTAGTATTTATATTTTAGTAGCAATTTTGTTGCGTGCCCGACGTCCCAAAAAATGTCGGATAATGAGGGGTACCGCTCTCTGGACGCTACCTATAAATATGAACCCATATTAATAAATTTTTGATAAGGAGATTTTTTACTCAACGAGAATTTAACTATCAAATTATAGCCAATGCGATTGTAAAACGTGTTTATGAGGACTACCATTAAAAGTGGACCAATATTGATAATTTTTACTAAGAAGACTATCTATCCATGAAGAACCCAAAATAAAAAATTACTGCAATTTAGGTTGAAAAATGTGCCCAAATGGAATATATCGGTCCTTTTTGGGTATACAATATCATGCCAATACCAAATCTAATAGGAGTAGTAGCAATGTATGTGCAAAATTCCAAAGCCCTGTCTTCAATATTGCGACCTCAATCGGACGGTCGCACTACTGAAGACATCGACAATGGGGTCTCTGATGAATATCTTATTATTAAATATCAACAATTTTGTTCTATAATTTTTTAGCACTTTTTTCTGGCACTTTTTTAAAATTTTTAGCACTTTCTAGCATTTTTTCAACAAAATCTAGCATTTTTCCTCAACAAAGTTTTGGCAACACTGCTCACTTCGGCTATCACATCAGCCAACGACAAATGGTCAATAGTAGGCCATAAATCAGGAAAAGCACCCATAAAACGAAATACTCGTTATTTTGATGGTTTTGGGAACATGTTTCTTTCTACCTAATTGGTTGTAATTTGTTATTTTGGGTAGTAGAAAATGTGGTAGTAAATCTTCCTTCTAAAAATAATCATTACTGGTCTACCTTTTAAGAAAGCCCCATTATATCGGAATTTTAGGGAGATTGAGTACGTGTTTCAACTAATTTGGGAGCAATTTAATATTTTGGATTATCATTGAGTAAGAATGGCATTAATAAAAAATTTCAACATTGGCCCACTATTCACTACTATTATTTTGGGAGTTTTGGGCACGTTTTCTAGCCGAAATGGCTCTAATTTTATTTTTGAGGTTCTCATAGGGTGGCAAACCTTCCTACAACAAATTATGAATATTGGTTCACTTCTTAGGGAATCCCATATATAACGCTACACTATATTAAGTATAGAATGATGTATGTTAAGTTTCATACAAATCGGTTCACATTTAGATATAGCTCCCGTATATATTTTCGTCAGATTTAATGTAAAACATATTTTGATTTGAACGAAATTTTGCACAGCGTACTGAATTAATTCTAGAATGATGTGTGTTAAGTTTCTGAAAATCGTTTTAGATTTAGATATAGCTCACATCTCTATATATATAATAATTACGTGTATGTTCGTGATCGCTAAACTCAAAAATTACTGCACCGATTGCGGCCAAATTGTATGTACAGGCTCTATGGGGTTTGAAGTTCATCCGACAGATGGCGCAATATTTAGTTTTTTGCGTTTTTGCGCCGCAACACAAGAACTACTGCAACGATGTTGATCCAACTTTATGTATATGCTCTATGGGGCGTTCGTCCGACACATGGCGCGCTATATAGCTCCTTTGTGTTTTGCCCGATTACAGATTGGGTGCTTGAAACTAAAGTGGGAATATTTTTAAGAAAGTAAATTTTGAGAAAAATTCGCGAAAATCTTGAAAAATATATTATGAAGGAACGGCTGGACCACTATGGGTATATACAAAACTTAATACAAATCATTCTAGACTTAATTCAGAACGTTTTGCCAATAAGGAAATTTATAGGGACTTTGGTGCACCATTTACATTAAATTGTTCGAAAATATATGTAAAAGCTATATCTAAATCTGAACCGATTTTCACGAAACTTAGCACACATTATTCTACACTCAATTATGTGCCCTGTGCCAAATTTCGTGCAAATCGAAGGGTATATAGGGAGTTTCTGAAACATATTCCCATGAATTCGTTAATTTTTACAAATCCTATATTGATACAATTCTGATAAGGCAAAACAACGTTTGCCGGGTCTGCTAGTATATATATATATATATATTCTTCCGATTTTATGCAATTGTGCACTACAGACCCAAAGTTTTTCCAATTGTTTCATGTATTGAAGTTGATATAAACTAATGTATATCTAAATTAGATATAGGTCCTACATATATATTATCGTCCGATTTTAGGTAAAGGTTGCAGAATGGCATGTGTATGGATTTGAGTCGGTTAACATATCGCTCATTTGCTGCAAGAGAGGCATAACTCAAAAAACGTGATTTTCAAGTTAATGATTCACGATTGTTCGCTATAATAGACCTCACATTGTGTAAAAAATTCATATGAATATCTCTTACACACTTTAATTGAGAAGCTGTATAAGTTCATATATCCCACAAATTGAAAACTTAAAACGCATTTTCTGAAATCGATGGTAAAAATAAAATTTATTTTTCCCGATTTGTGTGTTCGTTTGTGTTTCTAGAGTAGCAAACGGCTTTCGATGTTGTTGTACTGATCTGATCATATAAGAAATTTACTTTATACAATAATAAAAGTAGTTTGCTTATATAATATTTCACAAGAGGTCAAAATGTGGTCACATGTGAATACGGGGACCGAAAGAGGGGGAAGCAGCAACTATGATTAATAAACGTAGTTCTATGTGGTACAAAAAGTCACCAAGTTTTAAAAAGCTGTGTCATAATATACACAATTCTTTTGTACTTGAAATTGAGAAACGGCCAAAATGACCGCCTTCGGCAATCTAGTGTTAAGCTTTGTCAGATTTCGTTAATGTCAGACATTCAACTGAAATTAAAATTGGTTTAAAAACTTATTTTAACAGATGTCTATTTACGATTCCATACTTTTGAAACCACGAAGTGGTTCACCCTGCAAATATCAATATTATGGCGTGAAAAGTTGACACCAAATCTAAGAGGAAAGCTACAAGAAAAAGTTTATCGGTCCCGGAAATACTTCCCAAAGCCAGGGGTCATATACCAGGTCTAATGACACATAATGCTGGGCCACGAACTAGGCATTTTGTAGGATTCGTAATTTTATTCCGCCATCAAGCTGCTATGATAAATATATTGCAAAGTTTTGAATCTCAAGTGAAGCTTATTGAGTAAATTAAAACTGTTCGGATTTTGCTTAAATTTTCTAAATGAATTCAATGTTTATTGGCATGATGACACATTGGTATAACATTACTATTCGATATTCAAAATTTTGAAGATTTTTCTACATTTGTTCTAAATAAACAGAGCAGCATTTCTTTTTTAGCACCGTGGTGTAAAAGTGTATGATGTAAAAATTGCATATTAAATCGAAATGCCTTTCAAAAAGTCAAAGCAGGCAATGCAAGATAATCGCAGGCTTTTGTTACGCCAATTAAAATTCCACAAAAGAGAGTTGTAATGAAATGCCCAAAAATATGCACATTTGTTGTTCTTTTTATTACCCAGAGCGAAATTACAATAAAATATCAACATAACCAATAACAATGACATGAATGAAACATATTTATTCCCCATACTTTTAAAATGTCGTCCATACGATATTTTGTCCATGGATGAGGAGCCCAGACATACCTCAAATGACCTAGGGGCAGCAATGTTAAAAACAAAAATGAAATGAAAACAGAGGTTATAATATTTTTCTTTCTTTTCTGTTGGATTAGGTTAATTGCTAAACATTTTCTCTTTTATATTGTCTCATTGTTCTTGTCTTGTACGTTATTTGTGTGTGTGTTTTTATATGGTCTTCTCTTTATTTATTCCTTTTAGACAAAAGCAAATAATAAACAAGAATTCGAAAGCAAACAACAAATGACCTTCAATCTTAAAATATAATAAACTGGTCCTTCTGGTCATGGTTTAAATGACCCTCTTTAATATATCATCCGTTGAGGAGATATGACAATTTAAACATTATATATTAAAATAATTATTTTGCTAAAACCTTTAGGAAAAGAAAAAAAATCGTGAAACTCCCAGTGACAAATTTAGAATAAACATTGTCGCTTTTGAGCGGTTAACAATTCAGATCGGTACAGTCAGGCGAAAAATATTGTTGGCCTTTGTCCCCTACCCTTTTATAATGTGCATTATAACATTAACTATTAATATTTTGTCAACCGAATAGGACACGTATTTTAAAGGATTGTGAATTCATTCATGCCAATTTTATGGGAAGTATCAATAAATTTTACAGATGGTAACATCAAGTTAGAAGATGGGACCCATTGGTCCACTCCTTCTGGTAACTCCCTCACAGAAGGTCAATATTTTCAATATTTATAATAAAAAAAAAAAAATTTGCGCTATCTGTCGGATGAACTTCAAACTACATAGAAACACTCCTCAAGCCCCATAGAGCATGTATGGTATGTACAATGTTTGGTATGTATATGTTCTATGGGGCGTGAGGAGTGTTTCTGTGTAGTTTGAAGTTCATCCGACAGATGGCGCAATATTTATTTTTTTATAAATATTGGAAATATTGACCCTCTGTGAGGAAGTTACCAGAAAGTGGACCAATGGGTCCCATCTTCTAACTTGATGTTACCATCTGTAACATTTATTGATACTTCCCATAAAATTGGCATGAATGAGTTCATTCAAATTGAGCACCAATTAATAAAAGTTTCTCCGATCGAAATAAAATTTTTGCCAGCGCAATGTTTTGGAGCAAATCAAATGATGTATGCCCCAATTCCTCAAATAGGTCCAGTTTTACATATAGCTTTCATACATAATGTTGCTCGAATTCATAAAATATGGTCAAGTTCTGCAAAATACCATGTCAATCGGACAATACGGGAATTATTTCTTAATCTGAAATGATTTTAACGAAGCTTGGCAGAGATTAATTTATATAAACATATGCTAAATTTTGTGCAAATGGAAAGAAAAATAGGGTCTTTGGTGCACCATTCACATAGAGTCAGACGAAAATACATATGGGAGCTATATCTAAATCTGCACCTATTTTTACGAAACTTAGTACAGGTTCAATTCTAAATTTCGTGTAAATCGAATGAAATATAGAGACTTTGTTGCACAAATAACGTTAAATCGGACGAAAATATATATGAGAGAATCGATTTTCACCAATTTTAATAGGATTCGTCCAAATAAATGAGTTGTACCAAATCTCATCCAAATCGGATTTTAAAAGCGACATGTACTTTGTTTACAATTTAACACCAACGGACGGATGGACGGACATGCATAAATCGATTCAGAAATTCCCAAAGGAACTATGGTCTATCTCGTTTCCTTTCGCCTGTTACAGACATATTTACATATTTCAAACACCATTATTTGTACACTTTTTTTACATTTTATTGAATGAAAGCAAAAAATGTGGGAAATAGCATCATATTTTAGAATAAGCACAGATTTGTTCGGACGGACGGACGGACGGATGGACGGACATGCATTAATCGACTCAGAAATTCTCAAAAATAACTATGGGTCTATCTCGTTTGCATGTTACAGACATATTTACTTATTTCAAACACCATTATTTGTACACTTTTTTTACATTTTATTGAATCAGAGCAAAAATGTGGGAAATAGCATATTATTTTAGAATAAGCATAGATTTGTTTGAATTGGTCACCTTTTGCACGAATTATGGTCTTCCAACGGCCAATGAAACTGTCACACGCTGTCCGAATGTTACTTTGCGGTATTTTGGACCATTCCCGGCGAAGCGTTTGCTTGAGGTGATCGACACTTTAGAAATTTTTAGTGCCAACCTTGTTTTCCAAAATACTCCAGACACATAGTCCAACAGATTGGTATCCGGAGATTTTGTGCGCTGTAAATGAACCTCTTTTTGTAAGCATTCTTGGGTGACGCGTGCTAAGTCCTGTTGGAATGTCCAAGGTCTGCGACCAAAATGTTTGCGTTTCCAACGCTTTAATACAGAATATTCGGCATTTATTCTGATTAATACGAGCGGAGAGCGACCATCGGCTGTTATGGTGGCCCACACCATCACCATGGTCGGCGCTTGAGTTCTGGTGGCCAACCGAAGGTGCCCATTTTCAGCTGGCCTCTTTGGCAAGTAAACACGATCATTTTTCTTTGTTTTCAAACTGCTGGACAACGAATGTTTTCTCATTCGGCAGTTCATCACTTTCGGCCAAGCAAAGCAACTTTTTTGAGTCTATTTTCTTTCTGTTGCCGTGTAAGTTCTTGCACTTTTTGGAATTTCAATGGCTTTACACCGAGCTCATTTTTCAATATTTGTCGAATGGAATATTGCGATATGTTCAGCTCATAACCCATTCTTCAGCCACTCGTTTTTTTTTCTTTTCGAACCATTTCCGCCCACTTCCTTGACGCCGGGCTACGCTAACAGTCACAGTAACGAACGATTGTACGAGACACTAAAGATTTATTCACATTTAAACGATAACCATTTGTGGTTTTCCAGCCAAATATAAAGAAATCACACTATGACGCTTGAATTCCATCATGAATTACTTTTTTCTGGAAAATTATCACCCAAAAGCTTTTGTACAATGAGCAATTACTTGAATCATTTAAACAGCTGTCGGACGAGTGGCTTAGAAATGACAGCAGTTTGAAGTTGGTTACGGTTTTTTATATCACCCTGTATAACATAAATAAATATTAGAACCACGAAATGGCTATCCTGTACCACCAAGGCTTGACCAGAGACCTGCGCCGAGCAAATTTGTCGGCGGCGGCTTATGTTAAAAAATATCGGCAGCGGCTTAAAGCCGGCTGTGAGTCGATGTCAAGGCATAAAATTGTTTCGTTTTTGAAAATCAAAAATAAATACAAATTCATATTTGATCTGTTCCCCTACTGCAAGAATCTACTACTTTTTACTACGATAACACATTTTCCTTTATGTTATCGAAGAAAATAGTAAAATCTAGTAGATTTTTGCAGTACGGGAACAGATCAAATATGAATTTGTATTATCGATTTTAATTTTTCAAGATTTTCAATGGTAAATCAATACCAATGCTTGTTAAGGTTTGCAACTTTGCACATATATAATTAAAGAATTAAAAGAGAAGAAAAATAATTTACAAAATTTGTTTGTTATTGTTTTGTGGTAATTAAAGAAAAGTCCTTATTTTAACTCCTTACTGGAACATCGGAATCCCAAAATTCCAACGGTGTTAGAAAGAGTACATGTCTGGCTCTCGTATGAACTAGGATTATTGACTTCGCTCTAAAATTAACAAAATGGCGGACCTTTGAAAAAATATTTTTGGAAAATCGCCGATTTTTGACCAAAAACCAAGTTAAAAAATACGATAGATCTTCACCGATTGGCTTTATTCTAGTTCATACGATAGCTATACACTCACAGAGAAACGTGTAAATTTGGAATCGATTGGGTTATTAGTTTTTGAGTTATCGTGCCCGCCATTCGCAAAAAAATGTTTAGAGAAAAAAGCGTTTAAAGTTTGAGAAGCCCTTCAGCCGTCACTTGATTCTGACACAATAAATCGGGTATATCTTCAAGAGTTCTTGAGATTTTCATTTTAAATTTCGTAGGGACATTCATTAATTAGTATAGATTCGAATTGTATCAAAAAATTTTTGACCCCGAGAATGGGGGGTCCCCTTAACCTTATTAGTCGCATGGGAGTCTCCGGTTTGTTTTCAATTACCAATTGACCAAAATGGTCCCAAACCATTAATCCTCCTGAGGATTTTTTGTTAAAGCAATTGTACTTTTTTCTTTAATTTGATTTTTTCATACTCATTTATGTTGTTATAAATTTCAGTAAACACAGCTAGGTCGTCATCGGATTCTGAATTAGTTTCATTTAAAATATATTTTTTTTTTATACCCTTCACCACACTGTGGTACAGGGTATTATGTCTTTGTGCATATGTTTGTAACAGGTAAAAGGAAACGAGATAGACACATGGTTCCTTTTGAGAATATGCATAGAATCACTTTCTAAGTCGATTTATGCATGTCCGTCCGTCCGTCCGTCTGTCCGTCTGTCTGTCCATGTTAAATTGTAAACAAAAGTACAGGTCGCATTTATGATCCGAATTGGATGAAATTTGGCATAGGTCACTTATTCGGCCCAAGGACGAACCCTATTGAAATTGGGAAAAATCGGTTCAGATTTAGATATAGCTCCCATATATATATTTAACCGATTTAATGTAAACGGCCCCTAAATATCTTTCGATTTGCACGAAATTTGGTACAGCCTAATCATTTAGGTCTAGAATGATGTCTGCCAAGTTTCGTGAAAATCGGTCCAGATTTAGATATAGCTCCCATATATAGCTTCGTCCGATTTCATGTAAATGGTGCCCCAAAGTCCCTATATATCTTTTGATTTCCACGAAATTTGGTATAACGTACTGAATTAAGCCTAGAGTGATGTCTGCCAAGTTTCGTGAAAATCGGTCCAGATTTAGATATAGCTCCCATATATAGTTTCTTCCGATTACATTTAAATGGTGCCCCAAAGTCCCTATATATCTTTCGATTTGCACGAAATTTGGCATAACGTACTGAATTGAGCCTAGAATGATGTCTACTAAGTTTCGAGAAAATCGGTCCAGATTTAGATATAGCTCCCATATATAGTTTTGTCCGATTTCATGTAAATGGTGCACGAATGTCGCTATATATCTTTCGATTTGCACGAAATTTGGCATAACGTACTGAATTAGGCCTAGAGTGATGTCTGCCAAGTTTCGAGAAAATCGGTCCAGATTTAGATATAGATCCCATATATAGTTTCGTCCGATTTAAGGTAAATGGGTCTCCTAAGTCCCTATATATCTTTCGATTTGCACGAAGTTTGGCATAAAGTACTGAATTAGGTCAAGAATGACGTGTACCATGTTTCGAGGAAATCGGTTCAGATTTATATATAGCTCCCATATATATTTTCGTCCGATTTAAGGTAAATGGGTCTCCAAAGTCCCTATATATCTTTCGATTTGTCTGCCAAGTTTCGTGAAAATCGGTCCAGATTTAGATATAGCTCCCATATATAGTTTCTTCCGATTACATTTAAATGGTGCCCAAAGTCCCTATATATCTTTCGATTTGCACGAAATTTGGCATAACGTACTGAATTGAGCCTAGAATGATGTCTACTAAGTTTCGAGAAAATCGATCCAGATTTAGATATAGCTCCCATATATAGTTTTGTCCGATTTCATGTAAATGGTGCACGAAAGCCGCTATATATCTTTCAATTTGCACGAAATTTGGCATAACGTACTGAATTAAGCCTAGAGTGATGTCTGCCAAGTTTCGAGAAAATCGGTCCAGATTTAGATATAGATCCCATATATAGTTTCGTCCGATTTAAGGTAAATGGGTCTCCTAAGTCCCTATATATCTTTCGATTTGCACGAAGTTTGGCATAAAGTACTGAATTAGGTCAAGAATGACGTGTACCATGTTTCGAGGAAATCGGTTCAGATTTATATATAGCTCCCATATATATTTTCGTCCGATTTAAGGTAAATGGGTCTCCAAAGTCCCTATATATCTTTCGATTTGCACGAAATTTGGCATAACGTACTGAATTAAGCCTAGAGTGATGTCTGCCAAGTTTGGAAAAAATCGGTCCAGATATAGATATAGCTACTATATATAGTTTCGTCCGATTTCATGTAAATAGTGCCCCAAAGTCCCTATATATCTTTCGATTTGCACGAAATCTGGCATAACGTACTGTCTGCCAAGTTTCGTGAAAATAGGTCAAGATTTAGATATAGCTGCCATATATACTTTCGTCCGATTTCATGTAAAAGGTGCACCAAAGTCCCTATATATCCTTCGATTTGCACAAAATTTGGCATAACATACTTAATTGAGCCTAGAATGATGTCTGCCTTGTTTCCTGAAAATCGGTCCAGATTTAGATATAGCTCCATTTTATTATAGATTGATTTTAAGTAATTGACGTACTAAGGAACCAATAGAAACAAAACGTTCTGAAATTAGTACAACCTAACCTGTGACAAGTTTGTTTGAAATCGCTTAATATTTGGATAGAGCTTCCATATATATTTTCGCCCGATTTCAAGTAAATTGGGCATCAAACTCCTCATGTTAGTCAGATTGACATCAAATTTTGCACAATGTACAAAATTGAGCATAGAATTACGTAGTTGCGTTTTCTAGAAGTACCGACATAGCCCAACGGATGTCCTCTTTATACTTGTTTGAAGTCGATTGACATACTTTATGGATAGATCTAGGTAGATTCACAGTTAGGTAAATATCACATATTTTTTTTTTCATCCAATTTTATGTTAATAGTCCTGTTTAATATACCCATAGTGGTGAAGGGTATCATATAGTCGGCCCCGTCCGACTTTACTACTTTCCTTACTGGTTTTCGAAATAATTTGTAATTTTTTGGTTCGCCATTTTTATACCCTTCACCACACTGTGGTACAGGGTATTATGTCTTTGTGCATATGTTTGTAACAGGCAAAAGGAAACGAGATAGACACATGGTTCCTTTTGAGAATATGCATAGAATCACTTTCTAAGTCGATTTATGCATGTCCGTCCGTCCGTCTGTCTGTCTGTCCATGTTAAATTGTAAACAAAGTACAGGTCGCATTTATGATCCGAATTGGATGAAATTTGGCATAGGTCGCGTATTCGGCCCAAGGACGAACCCTATTGAAATTGGGAAAAATCGGTTCAGATTTAGATATAGCTCCCATATATATATTTAACCGATTTAATGTAAACGGTCCCTATATATCTTTCGATTTGCACGAAATTTGGTACAGCCTAATCATTTAGGTCTAGAATGAGGTCTGCCAAGTTTCGTGAAAATCGGTCCAGATTTAGATATAGCTCCCATATATAGTTTCGTCCGATTTCATGTAAATGGTGCCCCAAAGTCCCTATATATCTTTCGATTTGCACGAAATTTGGTACAGCCTAATCATTTAGGTCTAGAATGATGTCTGCTAAGTTTCGTGAAAATCGGTCCAGATTTAGATATAGCTCCCATATATAGTTTCGTCCGATTTCATGTAAATAGTGCCCAAAGTCCCTATATATCTTCTGATTTGCACGAAATTTGGCATAACGTACTGAATTGAGCCTAGAGGGATGTCTGCCAAGTTTGGAGAAAATCGGTCCAGATTTAGATATAGCTCCCATATATAGTTTCGTCCGATTTGATGTAAATGGTCCACCAAAGTCGCTAAATATCTTCCGATTTGCACGAATTTTGGCATAACGTACTGAATTGAGTCTGGAATGATGTCTGCCAAGTTTCGTGAAAATAGGTCATGATATAGATATAGCTCCCATATATAGTTTCGTCCGATTTCATGTAAATGGTGCACCAAAGTCCCTATATATCATTCGATTTGCACGAAATTTGGCATAACGTACTTAATTGAGCCTAGAATGATGTCTGCCAAGTTTCGTGAAAATCGGTCCAGATTTAGATATAGCTCCCTTTTATTATAGATTGATTTTAAGTAATTGACGTACTAAGGAACCAATTGGAACAAAACGTTCTGAAAGTTGTATAACCTAACCTGTGACAAGTTTGTTTGAAATCGCTCAATATTTGGATAGAGCTTCCATATATATTTTCGCCCGATTTCAAGTAAATTGGGCATCAAACTCCTCATGTTAGTCAGATTGACATCAAATTTTGCACAACTTAAAAAAATTGAGCATAGAATTACGTAGTTGCGTTTTCTAGAAGTGCAGACATAGCCCAACGGATGACCTATTTATATTTGTTTGAAGTCGATTGACATACTTTATGGATAGATCTAGGTAGATTCACATTTAGATAAATATCACATTTTTTTCATCCAATTTTATGTTATAGTCCTGCTTAATATACCCATAGTGGTGAAGGGTATCATATAGTCGGACTTTACTACTTTCCTTACTGGTTGTTTATTTGCTTTTAACATAAAAAACTAACGCAGACTTAAAACAGTTGCCTATTTGCCAAAAACAAAAATAGCGTTCCAATATTACCATATTGTAAAAATAAAAATTTTGTTTTAAATTGGCTCAATATAATATAATATAATATATTAAATACAATATATTATATATTAAATATAATTTTTATATTAATAATTAAATACTTGTATTAATTATTAAAACAGTATTTTTGCACATTAAGCCGATTGAAGCCGAACAAAATTTCGGCGGCGGCGGCTTTTGAATTTTATCGGCTGCTCGGCTCAGCCGGCTGTGAGCCGATCGGCGCAGGTCTGTGGGCTTGACTTTTATAAAATTTGCAATTTCGTTTGCAATACCTCACAATAATCACAGTATTTTCCAATTTCTGGTGAATGATAATTATTTTGGCTAATTTTTTTCGTTATATGCCCATGTTTTTATATAGTCCCCGCACAAAAAATTGTGTATCTTCAATTTAATTTCAAATTCAAAACATTGACACGTGTGAGTCTTTTTTATAAACATATGTTAATATATTCTAAAAAATTCCCTTAGAGTAGTACTTACAGCTTTTATTATTGTGGTCATTTGATCGGGTAATGAAGTCGAACAAAAATTGATAAATTGAAACGTGAATTCCGATGGCCATTTCTAACAAACTTTAGTAATTCTGTGGTCTAATGACTTCATCCACTTAGCAACATTTCCTTACAATCACAAACTTAAATTCCATTTAACACTATTTCATATGGACTGAAGGATTTTGTGTTCATGTCTTTATTTATGTGTGAAACTTTAAGGAAATGTATAAAACGGATTTGCTCATAAAAACTTAAAGAAAGAAAACTTTGGTGGTCTTAACTGAAATCCAACATCTTTCCATTCTTTGTTCGAGATTTTTTATTGGATATATATATTATTTTGCTTTGTTGCACACACCAACTAACAAACCATTAACAAACTTTTGCTTTCGGTCATGGAATCTGTATGGCTATTTACACATTCCTTTCGGTTTTCCTTTTTTCTTTGGTATTTTACATTTATTCTTGCTGGCATCTTCCATCCTTCGTCCAATGCCTTCATAGAAAAACAATCAAACTTAATTTGAATGAGGAGAACACACGCAAATTGCCATAAAAATATTGGGACAGACATGACAAATTCCAGTGAAATCAATGAAGCGGAAAAGCAAGCTTTAAGTGTTGTTTTTCTACATCAAGGATTTTCTTTAATGTGAATAGTTTGGGAAATTTCCGTTGCTAGTCTCTCTCTCTGTGTTTGTCTCCCTCTACATATCAATGAGCCCCAAATGTGATGGCATTTACAAAGTCATCAAAAAATGTCGAAAGGGAAAATGTCAAAGTAGAATTGTTGTCGGTTAATAAAGTGCGTAATGAACAGTGGTTTAAAGTAGAACGCTTCAAATCGGATAGTGAAAATGTAGACAATTCTGTACGAAGCAACAAAGGAACTATCGTAAAGGTGAGGGAAAATCCGGTTTGAAAACTGGGCTGGGAGCGTTGTCATATCATAAATCTATATATAACTTTCAGGAAAAAAGATTATTTTTTAATCAACAGGAATCAGGATGAAAATGGAAACCTGGTGACAACGACAGATACCGTGTTGAGGACCTGAAAGGAACATTTTGCAAAGCTTCTCGGTGGGTAAGATACCCCATCTAGCCAAGATGAGGTCAGAGTAGCAATCAATCGACTAACGAATAATAAATCAGCAGATACCGATTACCTGCCGTACTATTCAAGACCGGTGGTCAGATGCTGGTCGGGAGCATGTACCAGCTGAATAGCACAATTTGGCTAGAGGAATGCATGGCTAATGATTGGAACCTCATGACCAATGATTGGAGACAAGACGATATGTGGCAACTATAGAGGAATTAGTCTCCTTCCCATCGCATATAATGCGCTATCCAGCGAACTGTGCAAACGGTTTAACGACATTTTCCGACCATACTAATGCGGCTTCAGACCTGTGAATTCCACCTTTGACCAAACACATCGAAAGGTGACAGTTTTCGTGTGATATTGTTACCATCCTGCTCGAATACGAGAGGCAAAGGTGAACAAAAATGGCACTTTGTACAACAAACAACACATGCTACTGACCTATGCCGATAACATTGACATAATGGGTTGAACATTGCGAGTAGTAACAGCCACCTTTGAATAAATTGAGGAGTCTACCAAAGTGGATTTGCCAGTAAATGGCGAGAAGACCAAACTGATGGTATCAACACGCAAGACGTCGAGTAGACTCGGACCAACTGTGGAACTTGAGAACTACAGCTTTTAGGTAGTCAAAGAATAGATGAGGGTGACCCAACATAAAAGGCATATAAAAGCGAGACAACAGATAGTTCACGCAAAAGGGGATGGCCACGAATTCATTCGATTTAAAGATCAATTGGAAGACAACACAAGACCGAAGCGCCTGGAAATCTTTTCTAAGTCGGGCTTGTGGAATAAAAGTTCTATCAGTAAGGAATGCGGAAAAAGGAAATTCCGTTTAGATTGAAGAGTTGAAGAGATGCGGCGTATCGTGAGGTCCAAGTTCACATACAGAGCACGTGTTTGGTATCTTGCTGTCAATCCAGTTCCAATACGAATTGAGGCGGCTAAACCATCTATTTTTGTATTGGCTAAAAATACTCTTTTATCTAGCAGCTATCGTTCTTCTGCTGCTATATGTTGTAGGTGGACTCCAAGAACTGCATTCAAGTGTATTTGTCCATAGTACTGCTTCCGCATGAATGCCGTTAATCAATAATCGTGTTGGTCTGGGGATTCCCTCTTATATCGTTGGACCTCTCTCTCTCTAGATTACCTTATGTAGAGGATTCATTGGGTTAGGGAATTATATGCATTAGGTGATGGCGTGGATGGTTCCGGCGAAACCTACTTCTTATCAGAGGGAGATGTAGGGGCCCATGCGTTTTTCTCTACTGGAGACAGAAGGGAAATCGACCTGTACGATTTACCTATGCTGGCATTCTTGCCTGGCTTCAGTAGCAGGACCACCCAGCCTATTTTTCAGGCGTCAATGTGATTGACTAACGACAGATGGAGTACAGCTGTTAAGTACCCTACACATCCAGCATATGAGAAGTCAGAGCTATACGGCGGATAAAGTGCTAACTTGAGCCGATGTGTAAGACTCTGGATATCCTAATGTTGGGAATTTCTTCCAAAAATTGAGGCTGAAACATGAAGAAACAAGCTGTAGGGTACCACTAAGAATTAATCATCCGACGTTTCTCAACCAGAACATACGCCAAATGACCAGTTTTGTTGGACTCAATTGTTTCGGTCTCATAAGCACCGATTCGCTCATAAGATGTTGGGTACATATTTAGTAAAGTCGAACGAAATCTTATAACAAATATTGTCTTAATCGGTTTTGTGGGTTCAATATTTATATAAAATGAGGATTCTGAACAGGATAAAAATAAACTTTGCACATGTCATTATATATTCGATTAAGTTAGCAGGACAAAATGTCCCTACACAACTTCCACGAAAATCTAACTTTCTATGGTTCTATATTCAGAGCTTTGCAAATATTACGCGATGTTGTCCTGATTCTTTTTACCGTGGGTTATGTTGTGATGTTAGGCTTTCAATTGTAGCCTATGGGTCAAATCGAATAAAACATAAAAAATAAGTTTTTCGGTCCACTTCATCCCAAAATTATTATCTGACCATCACCGAAAATTATAGGCGTTGTCCTGGACCATAACTGAAATCTAATGAAAAATTTCAAAGCGATCAGCGCTATATTTTCGCCCTCTAGAGTGGTAAATATTTACGTGTAACTCCCACATCTGAGTACATACGACCATATAATTGGTATCAATTCCTCAATTCCACTCCTCTTCAACATACGGTCAACTTCTCGGGTCTAGGTCCTTCATTAGCAAATATATGCGCCATAGAATAAACATTTTGTAATTTTTCACACAAAAGTCAGGGTCCATTTGACCCGCTAAATATTGACCAATCCTTATCGAAATAGGCATGCTTATTCTTTGGCCCAATCTCCTTCTCCATGTAAAATTTCGAGATGTTCGGGCCATGATCGGGCCGGAAAAACGGACAAGAATTAAGTATTTGGTCCATTTCATGCCCTAAATATTAACCGATCTTTATCAAAAACAATAGGGGTCTTCATTAGTCAGAATCCATCCTACATGCAAAATTTCGTGAAGATTGGTCCATAACTGTGGCCTGTATCGTGTTTACAAATTATAATGGACAGACGGACACACATGTCTAGATCGACTCAGCTAGTCGAGATATGACGATCGCTATACTTAAAGGTGGGTCTAGGACCAATATTTCGCGGCGTTACAAACTCTTGGGGCTGCACACAGCTATAATACCATAACAACATAGTTGTGTAGGGTATAAAAATGGTATCCTATAAACCTGAACCGATTTGAACAAAACTCAACACAGTAATTTAAAAAAAAAATCATTTACCATCTATCAATACTTTTATCATTAGATTTACATATACTACATATGTTGTTATTTTTTATTATGGTCATTGTCGTTAACATGCTGTTTTATTCAAACCAAAGGAAGAAAATTTAAAATTTGAGTTCCCCTAAATACTGTTGATGCAATCCAAAAGGCAAACTCACATCAAACAACCCAAATAATTACGGAGTAAGACCACATGATGGGAATATCGAATAGCTGCTAAACATGCCAATCACCAAAGTATTGAGTGGGATTTTATTTGGCCAGAATTTGTTAATCCCATCTTTTTTTGTCATGGCAACATTTTGGGACAATAAGACTTTTCTTACTAAATAAAAAAATAGTAACTTTGTCAGTAGTTTACAACCAAATATATTTGACCATGAATGATTGGGATATATGTTAAGAAGCGTCCTGTGAACAAAAAGGTACGGGATTTGGGAATCAATGGGAAATGTAAACACTGGGTACTGGTAAAACAAAACTTTGAAGAAAGAATTAAATAAAGAAATAAGTCTGTTAAGTTTGAATGATTCTGTAGATACTGGACACGCTTTGGCTGCAGCGTTCCACTCAGTTATAGCTCACTTGTATAATTTGGAACGAATCTATGAACATTGTGAATAAATTATTTAAAAGGGACTGCCATTTGTGGTACAGGGTATTATGTCTATGTCAAAGGATAGACCTATGTCCGTCCGTCGGTTGGTGTAAAATTGGTAAAAATTGCAAATATATCTATATTTTGAGTTGGATGTCTTATTTCGATGCTAGTTATTTTGCGTATCATATTTTCCATCCAATGAGAAATATTAGCCGAACCAGTAAGGAAAGTAGTAAAGTCGGACTAGACCGACTATATGATATCCTTCACCACTTTGGGTATGTTCAACTGCCAGGCGTCAGTTTTTCGAAGGAACACTGACATGAGTTTGAATGAACTTAAATATGTGATCTTTTTCTATATGTGAACCGACCAACATCAATCCGTACACTTGCCATTCTGCCAACTATGCTAAATATCATTACATTCCGGCAGATTCGGAGTCTTTTGCGTACAATGGGATAAATTGTATGTAAATCGATTTTAAACAAACATGACACACGGCATTCGGTAGCTGTGCTGTTCAAGATTTTATTTCAATTAGACACCCGTTTAATATTTGGTGCATAATTAAAATGAAGTCGATATATAATGTATAAGCTATGTCTGCATCTGCACCAATTTCAACAAAACGCATTAACGTCATTCCAGCCTCAATTTTATACAATTAATAAAATTTCGAGTCAAATAGACAAACATTAGGAGTTTGTGTGCACCATTTACATAAAATCGGAGGAAAATATATATGTGTGAGCTATATATATCTTCCCATCGCATATAAAGTGCTATCCAGCGTATTCTGTGAACGACTGATGCCAATGGTCAATGACATTATTGGTCCATATCAATGCGACTTCAGACCTGGCAAATCCACCATTGACCAGATTTTCACTCTGCACCAAATCCTGGAAAAAAACATCGACACATTCCACCTATTCGTCGACTATAAAGCCACATTCGACAGCCCTATCCGTTCAGAGGCGTTTAAAGCCATTTTGCATTCCTGCAAAATTAATTCGGCTATGCAGGATAACTTTAACTGGCACAAGATCAGCAGTTAAAGTCGGAAAGGACCACTCGGAGCCCTTTAATACCGAACGAGTATTCAGATAAGGTGATAGTTTGTCGTATGACTTTTTTAACATTCTGCTGAAAAGGTCATACGAGAGGCAAAGGAGAACAGAAATGACACTCTGTACACCAAACTACACATGTTATTCCCCTACGCCGATCACATCGACATCGACATAATGGGTCGAACATTGCGAGCGGTAACACCCAACTTCCAACAAATTGAGAAGAAATCTGCCAAAGTGGGCCTGGCGGTAAATCGGGAGGAAACAAAGTTGATGGTATTAACGCGCAAAACCTCCAGTAGACTTGGACCTACTGTGGGTCTTGAGAACTACAGCTTTGAGGTAGTCAACGATTGTATATACCTTGGGTCCACAGTAAATAAAGCTAATGGCATCAGTTGTGAAATTCGGAGAAGGATAGTGCTGGCCATCAGATGCTACTATGGGCTAAATAAGCAATTTAGAAACAAGATGCTGATACTACCCGTGCTGTTATATGGATCGGAAGCCAGCATATAAGGCATCTCTTGGAGTTTTTGAGGGAACAAATTTCCGAAAAATCTATGGACCGATCTGCGTTGATGGTTGTAAGAATGAAAATCGTCCCTCATTTTCGTCCACACCACAAACACAGTTAAAAAATAATAATTTGGTTTCTGAAGTACTTAAAAAAATATATTAATAATTTTATTTGAAAATATTTTTTTTTGTTAAAATTTCTTATAATACTCGAAGAATTAAATTTTAGTTCATTTTGATTTTCCGATAATATGAATAATCAAAATAGTTAAATATTATATTTTGTAAAATAGAGTAGTACAGTTGTACCCAAAATGTTTAGCGAAAAAGTAAATTCTACTGAAGATTTAAACATGTTCCCATTAACCTTGACACTATGTTCGTAAGAAGTTCCCGTTAGCCGAGAGGCCACCTGATCGACGTGGGTCTTTATATAAAAAAAAGTGATTTTAAGCAAAAAAACTCGCAATAAAGAGCCGTCGTGGGCCTTTATATAACCAAAAGTGATTTTAAGGGAAAACCCAAAATAAAGAGTGAAACCGGAATAAAGAGCAGTCGTGGGCCTTTATTGAAAGGAAAGTGTTAAGAGAACCGACATAAAGAGCCTTCGTGGGCCTTCATAGAGAAGTGTTGAAACCTTGGACAGCGTCAAGACTTATAGCGGAAGCAGCAAGGACCGGAACCCACTCCGGATCGCCCGAACCAGCAAACCCGAGTTCCAGGCGTGCCGGAGCAGTAGCTGCAGACATTGGAGACTTTAATAATTAAGTATAGGAGATCTGTGTATAAATTTAAGAGTATAAATAGAATGAGTTACTTCATCCATGGTTCTTAAAATAATTATAGATCGACTAGCGGGCCCGGCAAACGTTGTATTGCCTTAGCAATATTTTTTCGGTATTTTTTCTTTTGCAACACTGAAGACCTCAGAAAGTATATGTCGAAATTACATCAGTGATCGCAATATTTAAGATAGCGATTTGATTGAAAGTTTGGTAATGAAAAATGGATGTATCGGGGGATGTTGGGCGCGGTTTTCAATCGAATTGGCTGTTATTTGATATTTTTTGGCTTTCGATTTATAGCGAATATTCTTAGTAAAATTTGTTAATATTGACAAAGTTTCAGGATAGCCTCGCTACTAAATTCTCCTGATAGCCTCAATATAGTTTGTTCTGCAAACTATTTACGTAGGTGCAGGTTGCGAAGTAGAATATTTAAGAAGTGGTCATAGGCAAATTGTAAATGCACGTCGCTTCAACGACCTAGATTTTGTTCATAATGTAAAAACGTGCATTCTTAGGTTAAAGGAACTATACCGCAGAATTTCAGGTACAACACAATAATTTTCCTGCCTCGTCGCTTTTCCAAAAGAATTCCTGCACCAATTTTCTACACTGGAGTATTACGCAAGGTGCACTCGTAAGGCGTAATGAGTGTATTGCCGGTGATTATGATTTTATACTATGGCCTTAGGTAATATTTTTGTAGTTTTTAGAATTTGGTATTGTTGATATTCAAAACTATACAATATTGGTGATTAATTCAGGGATTGCGAAAAAATTTTAAAATTAATTTCTTGACTTTTAATGTTCTTATCACTTCGGAGGCTAGTATAAAAAGGAAGTTAAATTTTTTGTGAAACTTTAAGCAAACCTGCGCTTTGTCAAAATGATGCGGTGGAACAAAACAAGTGAACCAATGAAATGTTCATATTCAATGTAGGGTACCGACAGACAGAACATTGTTTTGGCGATTTTTTTGTTTTTGTTCCATGATGTGTAAAACTTTTGGAACTCTTCGTTTTTCAAATATTTTAAATAAAAAATATATTATTTAATTGGGAATAATTGTCAAATTTAGAACTGAAAATTGTTTTTGCACTTATAGGAGTGAGAAATAGACACACATTACAAAACCAAATAATTTGCTCGAATTCGATAGAAAATTAGTTGAAAAATGGCTATTTCTTAATGTCTTTGCCATGAAAAGTGCCGATAAGTCTACCTTGCATGTCTTCCAGTTCATAATAGTGATTTCCCATTTTTTTCTTTATTTTACTTTTTACAAATAATGGAGCAAGTTTTGCATTATATGCTTTCTCAAAACAGCTCTGCGTAAAGTTACGCCTAAAAACTTCTTCGCCAACATTGAAAGTTTGTGGTTTTGTACGCAAGTTATATTGGCGTTGATTCTTTTCGTAGGCATCTTTGATATATTTACGTACGTTTTGTCGAATGGTATGTAATTGGTCATCTCGAGACCAAATTGTACATGGTTCGTCCAATAATTTAACATTTTTTTTTGAAGTTTGTAGGACGTGTTTACAAATTATAATGGACAGTCGGTCGGACGGACACACATGTCTAGATCGACTCAGCTAGTCGAGATATGAAGATCGGTATACTTAAAGGTGGGTCTAGGACCAATATTTCGCGGCGTTACAAACTATTGGGGCTGCACAAAGCTATAATACCCTGACAACATAGTTGTGTAGGGTATAAAAAGTAATATTTTGAATATGTTCAATATTTGACAAATGAAGGCTTTAAGGAAAGATACGCGGCCAATTTTCGAACAAAATATCTCAAAATAACAACTACGACACAGGGCAATCAAAATAGCTCAATACTAAATTCGTGGAAATGCAAATATGCTTCATAATATTTTTTGCAAATTTTTCGCGATGTTCAAATCTTTCTCACCTTTTAAACCTTCCCTGAAGCTCCACGAACATTTCAAGACTAAGATATGAAAAATCCTAGACTAACGAACAGCAATTCATTTTTATATATATAGATGTGTTTTTATACCCTCCACCATAGTATGGAGGGTATATTGAATTTGTTATTCCGTTTATAACTCATCAAAATATTCATTTCTGACATAATTTTGATCAATTAAAATTCTAAGACGATCTAGCCATGTCCGTCCGTCTGTTGTAATCACGATATCTTTTTTTAAGGAATTTGCCTAGGTTTGTCTTTTCTCCCCAGGCAGGTCAAGTTCGAAGATGGGTACCCATATAAGGGTTCTTGAGGTTCTTGTATATGGTAACAAATATCCCTACCAAAAATTATTAATATTCGCCCCCTTTTTGGAGTAGTCCCCATATAACCCCCTTTATATATCCTCCAACATAGTATGGAGGGTATATACTGATATACATGATGTTTGCTATGTTTTCTAAAATTATATGTCGATAGGGGCTGCGAAACGCAACGGATCCAGCTAGTTTATCTATATAAATCACATAATTCCTTTTGATTTCAAGTCAATGGTCCACCAAAAATACTCAGTCTGTTATATCGACAGTATTGTGTCTACATACAACCTAAATCATTTGAGATGACATTTGCTATGTTTGGTGAAGGCACAGTCGGACCCATGCGATTTGTCTGCTCCTTCCTTGCTGATTACTTGTATTCCTGTTATTTGCAAAATGTTTTACTAGGTCAAATTCAAGGTTTTATTACTTTTGTTTTAAACTTTGTTTTTCGTTATTGGACATCAGTGAGGTTAATATGTATTGTACCTTTTTTCGAATATTGACAAAAAAGATAGTAAATACTTTTGACATGGGTCAACACATTACACGTTTTGTTTTTGCTTGCTGGCTAACACAAAAATAAATGAACACAGAAAAACAAAAAATACATGTTCCCTATAACCTTGTACACAGTTTATATACTATACTAGCTGGACCCGTGGCACTTCGCTGCCCCTGCCAAAAGCCCAAAAAAGTAAATCCATAATATAGTAATTTTTACGATGGAATGTGTAACTGACTTAGAATTTTTAAACCTATAGCATTATTGCTATGAGAAAAAACCGTAACTCAAGTGGCAGTGCATTCCAACATCGCGCAATTATTCCAAATTCGAGGTATCAAAATATAATAATAACATCCTTAAGGGTCCACGGTAATATATATAGTGAATAAATCTTTCAAAAGAACATCCAAGAAAGCGAGTAACATATTCCGACATGTGATTGTCACTACGTAATTATAAATAAAGCGTGTTATGGTATTAATAATTCGCTTTAGCTTATTAACATGCAAATCAATGGATCCCGAATACACTCCAAGTCAGTGTTGGGCAAAATTAAATTGAGAGCAAGTGTGTGCGAGCGTAACTGAGAATTCACCATTAAAAACGACTGACGTAAAGAGAAAGAAAGAGAAAATGTGTTTACCCATTGACCCTCAGTTACGGTAGCGTATATGGGTGAGCATGCCTGCTCCAAGTCCATATAAGAGCATTTGCCAGTGCTAACTTTACACGTTGCGTTAAATATAAATTAGATGCAAAAATTCTACGCAAAGTGTTCCAAACTTTCCCCACTAAAACAGTTGATGTACAACAATAATTTTGCACTGATCTAGGAATATTTTGAAGGATGAGGGATTATGATTATTAGAACAAAACCCAAAGCTTCTGGTTTGAAAAAATTGACATTAAAATAATGGACAGAACGACTTAGATGGATGTTTTTGTTATCTTCCATCAATGTAGAAGTATCCATTGAAAAGCAGTAATAGGATCACCGAATAAAAGTTAAAGATGTATCTAAATTTATCATATCCCAGTCTCCGACTTTTAACGTGTCTTCTAGATGATCAAACGATTTATAATTAAAATTCACACTATCCACTTCGGTGTTTTTTAAGCCAAATAACATTTTTTCCAAAGTAAACATGTTTTCACAAACTGAAAAAAACAGTAAGGAAAGCAGTAAATTCGGACTGGGCCGACTATATGATACCCTTCACCACTTTGGGTATATTCTAAATATGTATCATAACAGACGTCGCTATTTTGAAGGAACATTGACATGAAATTGAACGAACTTAATATGTGAAATTTATCTATATCTAAACCGACTAACATCAATCCCTACACATGTCATTCTGCAACCTATGCGAAATTTTGTAAATCGATTTAAAGCAAACCTGACACACGCTATTTGGTATGTTGTTCGGTTTCAAATTTAATCTCAATCAGACATCCATTGATTACATGGTGTACATTTACCATGAACCGAATTCAAGGGAATTTACCAGAGATTAATTTATATCGGACGAACAAATATATGGAAGCTACATCTAAATCTGAACAGATTTTCAGGAAACTTTGCTATACAATTCTAGACTTAATTCAGTACGCTATGCCAAAATTCGTGCAAATCGTTTATATAGAGGCTTTAGTGCACCACTTACATAAAATCGGACGAAAATATATATCGGAGCTATATCTAAATCTGAACCGATTTTCACGAAACTTAGCACAAATCATTCTGGTCTTAATTGAATACGATATGCCAAAATTCATGCAAATCGAATGATATATAGCGACTTTGGTGTACCAATTACCTAAAATCGGTCGAAACTATATATGTGAGCTATATCTAATTCTGAACCGATTTTCATGAAACTTAGCACAATCATTCTAGACTTAATTCAGTACGCTATGCCAAAATTCGTGCAAATCGAATGATTTTCAGGGACTTTCGATTTTCACGAAACTTAGCACACATCATTCTAGACTTAATTCAGTACGCTATGCCAAAATCTATATAAATCTGAATCGATTTTCACGAAACTTAGCACACATCATTCTAGACTTAATTCAGTACGCTATGCCAAAATCTATATAAATCTGAATCGATTTTCTCGAAAATTAGCACACATCATTCTAGACTTAATTCAGAACACTTTCGAAAATTCATGCAAATCGAATGATATATAGCGACTTTGGTGTACCAATTACCTAAAACTTTATATGGGAGCTATATCTAAATCTGAACCGATTTTCACCAATTTCAATAGGGTCCTTGGCCAAATAAATGAGCTGAACCAAACTTCATCCAAATCGGATTATAAATGCTACTTGTACTAAGTTTACAATTTAACATCAACAGACGGACGGACATGCTTATTCCAAGTTATTCCATGCTTATTCTCAAAAGGAACCATGGGTCTATCTCGATTTCTTTTGCCTGTTACAAACATATGTACAAAGCCATAATACCTTGAACCACTGTACTAATTTGTGTATACAGTACAAATTATTTAAATCGCTTCGTACTCCAATTGTACGAATTCCGTCATCAGTAATGTGTACAGTACTAATTTGTGTATACAGTCCACATTATTTAAATCACTTCGTACTCTATTTGTATGAATTCTGTCATCAGTATCACTTTTTTGATTCGGATATTTCCACCTTTATCATTTTCATAAAAACAAATTGTGAATTGGCAACACCTACATAATGGTGGTTTGTGAACTTAGTAAACATCTGTGGTTTGTATATTTACAAACATTTTGCTATAATTGCCAATTCCAATTCTTTGCTATAATGGCTAATTCTGATCTAAAAAAGGGGCAATTTGTATGGGGGCTACTGCTTCCCCTGTCCCCATAAACAAATTAAGTACCCTATGTTACCACAAATGTACTCAAAAATCGACTGTGAAAATTTCATGAGAATCCGTTCAGTAGTTTAGGAGTCTATAGGGAACACTGATCAAACAAACAAACAGAAATTGATTTATATATATATATATATATATAGATAGATATAGTTTATAGACCGGTTATATCGTTTCTTATACTCACAAAAATGGTCTCAACTCAAAATGTGGTTAATGAACTTTTCATTTGTTTTTCATCACATTTTCCTGAAAGTACACTTTCTTCATTCAAATTGTGCACTAGACGTAAATATTGTTGCTTAATTGGGGAAATAATGTTATGTCCAATTATTGTTGTTGTTGCTGCTTGAGCATGCTTTTAAGATGGATAATTGGATAATTTCTAAGAAAAAACGAAAAGATGCAAAGGAAAACATTCCATAAAGTTGATAGCTTAATTATGCCCTAACTACGAGAGATATTTATTATAAACGTTTTAATGGAATTAGTTCAACTGAAGAATACAATTATTTGTGGTAAATTAAACAGGATTATAGTTGTTAAATTAAATATAAGCAAGTAAAATCCACAAGGATATAACCACAGTCAGACAGGGCCGACAATTTGATATCCCACACTACTAGAGGTGCTGCTTAGATTCGTAGTGTTTAACAATTGCTCTCCTCTAATGACATGTGGTCCTATGGGCCAATTTAATAAAATTAGACAAATTAAAATTTTGTAGCATACCACTCGAATTTCTGGGTTTTTGTTGAACCATTTGGATGAGTCAGACGGGTCCGATCAAATGATACCTTACATAACTACCATGAACTTTCTGCGGTTCTATATTCTGAGTCTGGGCAATATTTCGCTAACCTCTTGACCGATTATGCGTCAACAGTTTTACTTTCTAACTCTGGTATATTTTCCAAATTTTGTCTTCCCAAAATAAAAATTTGGTCTCTTTAGGCTTTGGTTGATTTGATCCTCAGAATATTGACCGATCATCATCGAAACAGCCGTCCTAAGTATTTTATTCGCTAAATATTGACCGATATTCATCAAAACAGTCATGCTTGTTCTATGTCCAGGTCCCATAAATATTAAACGATCATTACCAAAAACAATGGAGGTCTTCTTTGTTCAGAATTTATCCTACATATCTAGATCGACTTAGTAAGATATGACAATCTGTATACTTAAAGATGGACCAATGACCAATATACGCGTCGTTACAAACTCTTGGGGCTGCACAAAGCCATACTACTCTGTAAACCAGTTGTGTAGGTTATAATTAAATATTTAACTTCTTAGCAGTATTTAATATCAACATAGAATGAAATCGTCGTAAAGTATTGGGCAAAAGTTAACGAAATAGACACATGGTCCCTTTTGAGAATATACAGAGAATCACCTTCTCAGTTGATTTATGCATGCCAGCCGGTCCCGCTTTCCATGATAAATTGTAAAAACAGTACAGGTTGCCTTTATGATCCGATTTCGATATATCTCTCATACATACATTCGTCGATTTTATGTAAATGGTGCACCAAATTTTTAAGCTGTGTTTGATTCAGACAAAATTTTACGTAACATACTGAATTTAAGGGACCCCCCCATTCTCGGGGTCAAAACATTTTATTTAGTTTTTCGAATCTACACTAATTCAAGAATGTCCCTACAAAATTTCAAGTGAAAATCTGAAGAACTCTTCAAGATATAGTCGATTTATTGTGACAGCAAACTTTAAACGCATTTTTCTCGAAGCAGAATGGCGGGCACGATAACTCAAAAACTAATAATCCGATCGATTCCAAATTTTGGGACGTTTCTCTGTGAGTGTATAGCTATCGTATGAACTAGTATAAATTCAATCGGTCGAAATCTTCCTTATTTTTTAACTTGGTTTGTGGTAAAAATAGGCGATTTTTCAAAAATATTTTTTTAAATGTCCGCCATTTTGTTCATTTTTGAGAGAAGCCAATAATCCTCGTTCATACGAGAGCCAGACATGTACCCTTTCTAACACCGTCGGAACTTTCGGATTCCGATGTTCCAGTGAGGAGTTTTCATGCCCGCCATAAAAAAGGACTTTACTTCAATCACCAAAATCAACAACAACATTTTGTAAATTATTTTTCTTCTCTTTTAAATCTACAACTATATATGTATAAAGTTACAAACCTTAACATGCATTGGTATTCATTTACCAGAAAATTGAAAACCTTAAATCTAGAACTAAACGTGTTATGTTTAAATGAAATCGCTACATAATTCCCATATATACTTTCGTCCGATTTTACGTAAATGGGTCAACAAAGTCCCAAATGGTGAATAAATTTGGTCCAGAATGATGTCTGCAAAGTTTAAGTATATATATTCTTGATCAACGTAAAAATCTATGATGATCTAAACGATTTTAGATAGAACACCAAAATTTTGCTTAGAGTCGTTTGTTGTCTGCAGGCAGGTCAAGTTGGAAGATGGGCTATACATACGTTATTCAACCGAATTTGCCCAATTTTTTACAATAGGTTCCGATTGGATACCAAATGTCTCCACTACAAATTATAAACATAGGTCCATTTCTTCCGGTAGCCCCCATATAAGGGTACCTCCCATTTTTGGTATTTTGAGGTCCAACGCAGTTAGAACCCGTAAGGAAAGTAGTAAAGTAGGACTGGGCCGACTATATGATACCCTTTACCACTTTTGGGATATTCTACATATATATCTTTACAGATGTCGTATTTTCGAAGGAACATTGCCATGAAATTAAACGAACTATCAAATTCGATCTTTATCTATAAGTAAACCGACTAACATCAATCCTTACACATGCCATTCTGCAATTTATTCCATACTTTGTGAATAGACTTTTAACAAACTTTAAGCACGCTATTTGGCACTGTTTAAAATGTAACATCAATCAAGCACCAATTGATATATAGGGACTTTGGTGCCCCATTTACCCTAAATCGGACGAAAATATATATGGGAGCTATATCTAAATCTGAACCGATTTTTCCCAATTTCAATAGGATTCGTCCTTGGGCCAAATAAGTGACTTGTGCCAAATTTCATCCACATGGGATCATAAATGCAAATCGAATGATATATAGGGACTTTGGTGCACCATTTACCTTAAATCGGACGTAACTATATATGGGAGCTATATCTAAATCTGAACCGATTTTCTCGAAACTTGGCACAAATCTTTCTGGACCTAATTCAGTACTCTGTGCTAAATTTCGTGCAAATCGAAAGATATATAGGGACTTTGGTACACCGTTTACCTTAAATCGGACGAAAATATATATGGGAGCTATATCTAAATCTGAACCGATTTTTCCCAATTTCAATAGAGTTCGTCCTTGGGCCTAATAAGTGACTTGTGCCAAATTTCATCCACATCGGATCATAAATGCGACCTGCACTTTGTTAACAAAAATACATGGACGGACGGACAGACAGATAGACGGACATGCATAAACCGACTCAGAAAGTAATTCTATGCATATTCTCAAAAGGAACCATGGGTCTATCTCGATTATTTTTGCCTGTTACAGTGTGGTGAAGGGTATAAAAAGTGTATAGCTGACTCTGGTATGAACTAGAATTATTGATTTTGCTATTTTTGGAAAATCGTCTACTTTGGGCAAAAACCAAGCCTTTTAATTGAGTCGCTTGACGCTAACACAATTAAACGGCTATATCTTCAAGAGTTGCTAAGATTTTCATTAGAAATATTAATGAGACATTCTTGAGAAGTTGTTGGTTCATATTTAATCCCATAAGGGGATTATATACAAAACTGGACTTATATCGGAATTATTTTGCTAGGTTGTTTTCTAAACGTGTCCATTAGTAATACACCGAATATTAGGGGTACCGTTGCCCATATTTGAACATGTCCAGACTGCACACATAAGAATTGCTTCACCTTATTTCGCAGACGCAAGGATATGATGGCAAGGTTTTGAATTTCATCATGATGAGGAATGTATAAACTTTATATGGTAGGAGAATGTATAAATGTTATCAATCCATTTAGGGTCAATCTGATGAAAGCGCACAGATTTTATTTTTTTGTGCACGCAAGTTGTAAAATCTAGGAGCGTATAATATGATTGTATTACCCGTAATTCACATATATAGGATCAGTTTGTGATACACTGAAATTTCTTTCATACAATTCTATCCACATATTTCCCCTTACTCTGTAACTTGCATACCCTTTCGTGTCTCTCAATATCACATAAATATATTGTTACTACACACTTAAAGCAGCAATGATATTTCCTTCAGATTCACATTGTTTGGAAAATCTCAATCGTTGATTTTACTATGCACACTTTCCATGTACATTATTTAGCATTCCAGACAACACTTCTGAATGCAGCTGCATAATTTGACCGCCAAACTACAAAGAGAACTCAAAAAAAAAAAAAAAAAAAAAAAAAAAAATGTTGCTGAAATTCTCGTTTTCTGCAGTCAGCAGTCAACAGTTGTAAATATTTTACAAGGATGTCAGGATATTTTGTATATGTTAGCTGGTATGTGATGTGCCATTGGTCGGAATGTTTGCATGTGGGTGAATGCTCTTGTACAAACTTTAAAATGTATTTTTTGCCTTGGATACTCGTTGTTAATAAATTTGTTTAATATGTGGACTAGTGTGTACTTGTGTGCGGTGGGAGCGAAGAAGTTGCATGTGTTGTAAATATTGTTGGCAAATTGTGGTCCCGAAGCGAAACATATACGAGGTAGGTTAATTTTCATTCATGTTGGGGTTTTATAAGTTATGTTTTAAAGGAACTTTAGGAAAATATTACTATTCAAAACCAGTAAGGGAAGTTCAAAAGTCGGACGGGGCCGACTATATAATACCCTTCACCACTTTGGGTACAAACAAGAAATGATGAATGTGTATAATAACCTGTTGATAGTTGATGGATGACCATTGACATGGAATCGGGTGAAAAACAAAAGTGATCTACATAGATTTTTGAACCAATAAAAATCATACACATGACATTCTGAAATCTATAACAAATTGCATGTCAATCAGGCAGACTTGAATTGTTGGTGTAACATTTGTATGAAGTAAGGCAAAATTTTGTATGGGAGATATATATAAATCTGAACCAATTTCAATAAAACTTCATACACTTCAAACTAGACTTAACTAAGTATGCTGTGCAAAATTTGCAAAAAATCGGACGAAACTTTATATGGGAGCTAAATATATATATATATATATCTGGACCGATTTCAACAAAACTTCACAGATGTCAAACTGGAATAAATTCCGTACACTGTGCAAAATTGTGTCCGAATCGGGCACAAATTTTCAGTTTGGTGCACCATTTACATAAAATCGGACGAAACTATGTATGGGAGCTATATCTAAATCAGAACCGGTTTTATTTATGAAGTGAGATGTGCGAAATTTCATATAAAACGGATCATAAATGCGACCTGTACTTTGTATAAAAAATACATGGACGGACGTACAGACGGACCGACAGACGTACATGCATAAATCGACTCAGAAAGTGATTCTATGCATATTCTCAAAAGGAACCATGGGTCTATCTCGATTCCTTTTACCGGTTACAAACATATGCACAAATACATAATACCCTGTACCACAGTGTGGTGAAGGGTATAAATATTAATTTTTAAAATGAATGTGATATATGATGTGTAGGTTATATTGTTATATGTAAAAGTCGACCTCTATAATCTATTGTTTTTATATTCTATAAAAAATATTTGGCGAACCGATAGAGCTAGAACTCTGAAATTTGGATTGGTGGAGTGTAATATAGGTGTTGCAAAGGGTTTTTGGAAATTCGAACTATAACTATCCGAAAAGCACTAAAATGTACTTAATTTGGTACAAATTCGTACCATATGAATGGTTAAATCTAAAAACTTGAAATGTGGAATGCGAATTAAGGTTGCGATGTAGACTCTATTTAAGGAGATGCTTTTGAAAGCGTATACTCATGTGTACGAAAAGTACTATATGGTACTATATTTGGTACAAATTTAATCTATACTAATAAAAGTGATACTAAATAAAGTGATTGACTGACTGACTGATTTAATGATTCATCAACGCCCCGACGAAACGGCTGAAGCTAGAATCTTTTTTAAATTTTGGGTGAGGGTCACTCTTGGTCCAAAGGTGACAGATTAGGCTGGGTTTTTGGAAATTTGTACTAGAACGGTACGAAAAGTACTAAATGTGATACCATTTGTATTTGGCGAACCGGTAGAGCTAGAACTCTGAAATTTGGATTGGTGGTCGCTGATGGAGTGTAGGATAGGTGTAGCAAAGGGTTTTTGGAAATTCGAACTATAACTATCCGAAAAGTACTAAAATGTACTTAATTTGGTACAAATTCGTAGCATGTGAATGGATAGAGCTAAAAACTTGAAATCTGGAGTGTGAATTATGGTTGAGAAGTAGGGTCCATTTAAAGAGATGGTTTTGAAAGCGTGACTCATGTGCACTATATTTGGTACAAATTTAATTTAGAGATACAAATCGAGCTGGAATTCCGAAATTTCAAATTAAAAGTACCGTCGGAGTGTAGGATTGGGATATGAACGTAGTTTTACAAATTTGTTACTTGTGTGTACGAAAAGTACTAAATTGTACTATAATTGGTACAGTTTGGATTTGGGTGAACCGATAGAGCGGGAACAATGAAATTTGAAGTTTGGATCACTGTAGGGGTGTGGGTTTGGGGTGAGGATTCAGTTGAAGAAAATAATACTTATGTGTACTAAACGGTACTAAATTTGGTACAATTTTAATTTTAGGAGAACCAATAGAATCATGAAACTTGGAGTCAGGATCACTGTTGAGGTGTAAGATTGAAATATGTAGAAATTTTTGGAAACTTGTACTACTGTGTACTAAATTTGGTACAATTTGAATTGTGGATGAACCGATAGAATTGGAATCCTTTAAGTTATATTTAAGATCACTGTTGGTGTGTATGATTGGGGTATGTAGGATGGTTTGGAAACTGGTACTACTGTATACTAAATTTGGTACAATTTGAATTGTGGGCGAACCGATAGAATTGGAATCCTGAAACTTGGATTTAGGATAACTGTGGGGATGTGCGTACTATTGTGTACTAAATTTGGTACAATTTAAACTGTGGCTGAATCATAGACTTGGAACCCCGAAATTTGAATTTGGAATCATTGGGGGTGCATGAAGGGGGTATGCAGGAAGTTTGGTTGGATTGTTGGGGTGGGTACTATTGGAAAAAGTGTATGCTAAATTTGGTACAATTTGAATCACTTTTGTAATCACTCTAGCGTCTAAACGAATTGAGATAGATCGCCAAAATGTTGCATAGAGTCTTTTGTCTACAGGCAGATCAAGTTCGAAGATGGGCTTTATCGGTCACGTTTAGGCATAGCTCAATATAAGAGCATCCCCCAATTTTCGGTATTTTGAGGTTCTTGAGCGCGGGTTTCAACCGAATTCGCTGAAATTTTCTACATTGGGTTCTTCTTGAGTACCAAATATATCCACTAAGAATCATAAATATCTGTCCACTTTTGGTACCCCCATATAACGTTACCTCCTAATTTTCAGTATTTTGGGGGTTTTGGCTGTAATTTAATTGGCTGTAATTTAGTATTTTGAGTTCTTAATAGGAAAAAAATCTCTCCACAAAGAATTATGAATTATAGGTCCATTTTTTCGTCCCCCATATAAGGGTGCCCCCCATTTTCGGTATTTTAGAATTCTTGAGCGCATTTTACAACAGAATTTGCTGCAATTTGGCATTTTGTAGTCGTATATGTAGATCGGATTTTTCCGCCGAAATAGCTATAATTTAATAGGTCCCAAATCTCTCCACAAAAATTATGAATATAGGTCAATTTTTTCGAATATCTCCCATATAAAGGTACCCTCAATTTTCGGTATTTTGGGGTTCTTGAGTGCGTTTTTCAACAGAATTTGCTGAAATTTGTTAGTTTGTAGTCGTACATGGTAATAAATCTCCCTACCAAAAATGAATAATATTCGCCCCTTTTGGGGTAGTCCCCATGTAACCCTCATATAACCCTTCACCACCCTTCACCACACTGTGGTACAGGGTATTATGTTTTTGTGCATATGTTTGTAACAGGCAAAAGAAATCGCGATAGACCCATGGTTCCTTTTGAGAATATGCATAGAATCTCTTTCCGAGTCGATTTATGCATGTCCGTCCGTCCGTCTGTTGATGTTAAACTGTAAACAAAGTGCAGGTCGCATTTATGATCCGATTGCGATGAAATTTGGCACAGCTCACTTATTTGGCCCAAGGACGAACCCTATTGAAATTTCAGATTTAAATATAGCTCCCATATATCCTTTCGTCCGATTTAAGGCAAATGGTGTACCAAATTCCCTATGTATCTTTCGATTTGCACGAAATTTGGTATAGCCAAGTGAATTAGGTCTAGAATGATGTGTGCTAAGTTTCGTGAAAATCGGTTCAGATTTAGATATAGCTCCAATATATAGTTCCGGTCGATTTTAGGTAAATGGTGCACCCAAGTCCATGAAAATCATTTGATTTGCACGAATTTTGGCATAGTGTATTGAATTAAGCCTAGAATGACGTGTGCTTAGTTTCGTGAAAACCGGTTCAGATTGTCATATAGCTGTCATATATAGTTTTGGTCGATTTAAGGTAAATGGTGCACCAAAGTCCCTGCAAATCTTTTGATTGGCAAGAAATTTGGTATAGCGTACTAAATTAAGTCTAGAATGATGTGTACACCTTCTATATATATTTTCGTCCGGTTTTAAGTAAATTGTGCACTAAAGATCCATAGCTATCCATTCCGATTGACACAACGTACTGAAGTTAATATAAATTAATCACTGGCAGGTTTGCAGAAAATTTCAGTTCAGATATAGATATATCGTAGCTTCCATATATAATTTCGACTTATTTATGTTAATTGTACAACAAAAAATCAATGGGTTTCTGATTGACATTAAATTTTAAACAGTGCAGCGACGTCTTTTCGGATACAAATGTAGAATATACCCAAAGTGGTGAAGGGTATCATATAGTCGGCCCAGTCCGACTTTACTACTTTCCTTACTGGTTTTATCTACAAGTTAACCGAATAACCAATCCATACACATGCATTTCTAACACCTATGCAAAATTTCATTATATTCCGGCAGATTTAGTGCCGTTTGCGTACAATGGGAGCAATGTATGTAAATCGATTCAAAGCAAACTCGATACACGCTATTCTGTACGCTGCATTGTTTAAATTTGATTCACAATTAACATGAAGACGGTCGAAGATATATGTGGAAGCTATGTGTGCCTCAGCATCAATTTCAGCAAAATGCTATAACGTCATTTTAGCCTCAACTTGTTACGTTTTGCAAAATTTCGGGCCCAACGGACAACAAGTAGGAGTTTGTGTGCCCCATTTACCTAAAATATATATATGGGAGCCATATTTAAATCTGAATCTAAAACTTGGCAGAGATATATTTATTTTATTTTGCAAAATGTTGTGTCAATAGGCATAGATTAATTTAATTAAATCTATATAGTGGACCATTTTTTCACATTAAAAACATCATTCTAGACTATATTCAGTACCCTGTGACAATTTTTGTGCAAAATATATATGGGAGTTATATCAAAATCTGAACAGATTTTTACGAAACTTAGCATAAATTATTCCAAACTCAATTCAATGCGCTGTGTCAAATTTCGTGCAAATCGAAGGTAATATTGGGGCTTTGGTGCACAATTTACCTTAAATCAGACGAACATATATATGGGAGCTATATCTAAATCTGAACCGATTTTCAGGAAACTTAACACCAAATTTCGTGCAAATCGAAAGATATATAAGTACTTTGGTGCATCATTAGTCTTAAATCGGACGAAAGTATATATGGCAGCTCTATCTAAATCTGAACCGATTTTCCCAATTTCAATAGGTTTAGTCCTTGGGCCGAATAAATGAGCTGTGCTAAATTTCATCCAATTTAACATGGACAGACAGACGGACGGACATACATAAATCGACTTAAAAAGTGCATATTCTCAAAAGGAACCATATGTCTATCTCGTTTCCTTTTACCTGTTACAAACATATGCACAAAGTCACAATACCATATACTACTAGAGCTCATCTGCTTGTACAGTAGAGTTGCTTTATCCGCAAACTAGCATATGCCCGCAACTCCGTTAGCGAATATAGGAAATATTTAATGATGTATTAACATATTATTTTATTTTCACAGAAAACTGCATATGTCAGAAAAAAAACAATCCACACATAAATATCGACCATAAATTAAATTTGAGTACGACTTAGTACCAAATTTCATGATTCGAGCTCTGAAGGTTCACTCAAATCCAAATTTTACCAAATTTTCCATTCAGCACAACACAAACAAAACTTCCTGCATACCCCTATCCTACGTTCCCACAACGATTCCAGATTCAAATTTCAGGATTCCAACTCTATTGGTTCACACACAATTAAAATTGTACCAAATTTAGTCTACAGTAGGACGAATTTCCAACACTTCCTACTTAACTCAAACCTACACCATCACAGTGATCCTAAATATAAGTTTCATGATTCCAACTCTATCGGTTCACCCACAATTCAAATTATACCAAATTTTGTACACAGCAGTGCCAATTCCAAAACTTCCTATATACCCCAACCCTACACCCCCACAATGATTCTAAATCCAAATTTCAGGATTCTAACTCTATCAATTCACCCACAATTCAAATTGTACCAAATTTAGTACACAGTAGTACCAATTTAAAAAACTGCCAACATAACGCAAACCAACACCCCCACAGTGATCTTAAATCCAAGTTTCAGGATTCCAACGCTATCCGTTCAACCACAATTAAAATTGTACCAAATTTAGTACACAGTAGTACGAATCTCCAATACCTCCTTCTTATCCCAAACAAATACCCCCACAGTGGTCTTAAATACATTTTTTTTGGGATTCCAACACTATCGGTTCACCCACAATTAAAATTGTACCACATATAATTTCAAATTCCAGCTCGGTGTGTACTCCAAATTGAATTTGTACTAAATATAGTACCATATAGTACTTTTCGTACACAAAATACACGCTTTCAAAACCATCTCCTTAAATATACCCTACATCTCAACCCTTATTCGCATTCAAAATTCCAAGTTTTTGACTCTAAATATTCACATGCTACGAAATTGTACAAAATTTAGTACTTTTCGCATACTTATAGTTCGAATGTCCAAAAACCCTTTGCTATATCTATTCTACATTCCATCAGTGACCCTCATTTACAATTTAAGAGTTCTAGCACGACCGGTTCGTCAAATACAAATGGTATCACATTTAGTACTTTTCGTACCCAGCCTTATCTGTCACCTTTGGACCAAGAGTGACCCTCACCCAAAATTTCAAGATTCTAGCTTCAGCCGTTTCGTTTGGGCGTTGATGAATCGTTAAATCAGTCAGTCAGTCATTTACTTTACTCTTTTATTAGTATAGATTATTATTTCACAACACATCGACCTTTTTCTTGTCCTGGGTCGAAATATGGTGCAACGATTCCCTGTCTATCCGATTGACATTTTAGGTGTATATTTGGTACTACAACATATTACCAAAATCATTATAATTCAAATTCAGTCAGTTACAATACGAATCTTAGAAGCGCCTCTTGTATATACTTAAAGTGCTGTAGGGTATCATGTAGTCGACCCTATCCGACTTAGATTAGTTTTTTCTTTCTCGCTTTATGTTTTAATTGCTTGTTTACAATAACATCATAATAATGCTATTAAAAATATAAAACTATTTTATTTATTCTCAACTTGAAGATACTGCAATTTCCACACCACTACTTATCTAAAAACGAATGCTTTATAATGGATATATCTCCATAGATGTAAACGGCAGGCAATGTACATGAGCATTATCCGTATTTTCACAGGATATCATATGAATGCATGTAATTGTATAAGTTTTTTTGTTAATAGGAGTGTAAATGTGTATTTGTGGGGGTTGCGGGGATCGTTGGCTGGCTGGTTTTCCATTATATGCATTCCAATGTTAGGTTGAATACACTTTTGTAGGTCAAATGTTGGGAGCTGCACAACCGAACAGACCTTCATCAACAACAGCAGCAGCACCAGCAAAAACAAATACCGAACCCTCAATCCACAGGGGGTACTTGACTATTAAATTAAAGTAACTCAAAACGAATTAAACATATTGCTATGTACATATGTATGAATGAATGTGCGCACATCCAATACAACAGCAACAACGACAAGAATCCTGCTTTTTTTTTCAATTCTTCAACGATGTTTTAAATCAATGGTGTAGCATCGTAAATTAAAACCTGCACTCAAGTGATTATACGACGAATTCACATTTCCATTAATGTTGAGAGTGCGAACAAAAAAATACACATAACTCAGTCAAGTAGTTCCCATATTCGCCAAAATGAAAGGTTTTTCGAAAAACATTTATTTCAAGTACACGCTCATGCAAAAGTGTCAATGTTAACAACTTGCTCGCTTCATGCTATTGAAAGACTAAAGCCAGCAACCGAACATCGAAAAAGGTCTCTGCGATTTGTTGATTTACTCTCGTCGTCCACCAGTCCAGAGTGGAGAAATTATTTGGTGGAAAGCTTTTATTTTCCCCTTGATAAGAGAGGAATGAAATGTGTTGAGTATGCCATCAAAGGGGACATGGGGTAAAGGTGGGATAAAAAGGAGAAAAAGAGGGGAGAAATGGAGCAACGAAGGAGAAAAATGGAGAGAAGTGGTGAAAATGGTGGCAGGTTCATTAGGAGGAAATATATGAGGATAATTTAAGGGAACCCCCACCTCCCACTCCAATTTTAATTTTTCAAGATTTTCAATGGGCTGGTAAATCAATACCAATGCTTGTTAAAGCTTGTAACTTTGCACATATATATTTGAAGATCTAACAGAGAAGAAAAATAATTTACAAAAATTTGTTGTTATTGTTTTGTTGTTGTTTTTTGTAATTAATGAAATGTCCTCATTTTTGATGGCGGTCATGATAACTCCTCACTGGAACGTCGGAATCCGAAAATTCCAACGGTGTTAGAAGGAGTACATGTTTGAACTGAGATTATTGGATTCATTCTAAAATTAACAAAATGACGGACCTTTGAAAACACATTTTTTTGGAAAATCACCGATTTTTGACAAAAAACCAAGTTACACAAATCGTTCTTTAAGAGAAGATCATGGAGAATTGTCGAAATTGTGAAGAAATTTGAAACAATTGGAGAGGTTACAAATATTGCAAGCCCTGTGCTTCATTGTTCGGGTCGAACTTTAGATACCCTCCACCATAGGAATACTAACAGATACTTGAAATGAAAATATAGGGAACATACCATAAAGTGGACTTGTAAAGTCAATTTGACCAATCAATTGTTGTACACCATAACGTACCTCAAATAAAAATGTCAGTCATTATTATGAGGGTTTATACTACAAAAACTATACTATACTACTATACTATTAGCCCATGGTAAATATGTGATCTTTATCTATAAATGAACCGACTACAACCAACTACAACACAAATGCCTTTCTGTAACCTATGCTTAATTCCATTTCATTCGGGCAGATTTAGAGTCGTCTGTGTATTATGGTGTAAATTTGTGTAAATCGATTTATAGCAAACTAAATACAAGCTGTTCGGTATGCCGCACTGTTCAGAATTTAATCTCATCTGCGCCGATTTACAAAAAAAAAATGTCATTTTATCTCAATTTGATATGTTGTCCAAAATATCGTGTCAATCGGACAAACAATTGGAGAAAGAAAATATATATAGGAGCCACATATATCTTCACGAAACTTCGCACACATCATTCTAGACTCAATTCAGTATGGTATGCCAAATTTCGTGCAAATCGAAAAATATACAGGGAATTGGATGCTCGGACGAGCTTTATCTATATCTGAACTGATTTTCAGGAAACTTAACACACATCATTCTAGACTTAATTCAGTACGTTATGCAAAATTTCGTGCAAATCGAAAGATATACAGGGAATTTGATGCACCATTTACATTAAATCGGACGAAAATATATATGGGAGCTATATCTAAATTTCTATAGGGTTCATTCTTGCGCCAAATAGATAAATTCTGCCAAATTTCATTTAATTCGGATCACAATTGCGACCTGCACTTTGTTTACAATTTGACATGGACAGACAGTCGGACATACGGACGGACTTATAGACATGAATAAATCGACTCAGAAAGTTATTCTATACATATTCTCAAAAGGAACCATGGGTCTATCTCGATTCCTTTAATACCCTGTGCCACAGTGTGGTGAAGGGTATAAACAGGGTGTTATATGGGGACAACCCTCAAAAGGGGGACGAATATAAATAATTTTTGAATGGGAGATTTGTTAACAAATATAGGTACAAAATACAAAATTACAGCGAATTCGGTTGAATATTCGCTGAAGAAACCCAATATACCGAAAATTGTGGGTAACCTTATTTGGGGCTATAAGAAAAAATTGACATATATTTGTAATCCTTAGTCAGGAGTTTGGTACCCTATTGTGCCAAATGTCAGTGAATTCGGTTGAATAGCGCGTCCAAGGACCCCAAAATACCGGAAATTGGAGGGTACTCCCATATGGGGGCTATACGGAAAAATTAACCCACATTTATAAATTTTAGGGGAGAGATTTGCTACCCAATTTAAACTCAAAGTACTTAATTACCGCTAACTCAGTCGAAAAATACGTCCAAACCCCCAAAATACTGTGGATTGGGTGTATGAGGGCTACCAGAAAAAGTGGACCCAGATTTATAATTTTTAGTGGAGAATTTTTTTACACAATGTACCAAATTTCAGCGAATCCGGTTGAAAATGCTCTCAAGAATCCCAAAGTACCAAATTTTTGTATGGTAGCTATGCCTAAACGTGGACCGATATAGCCCATCTTTGAACGTGACCTGCCTGCAGACAAAATACAACACCATGCTAAAATTTTGCAATCTATCTCAATTCGTTTAGGCTAGAGTGATTTTATGCTGATCAAGAATATATATACCTTATAGGGTCGGAAACTATTATTTCGATGAATTACAAACGGAAAAACAAATAATATACCCCCATACTATGGTGGAGTGTATAAATATTAGTATACCCTACATACTATGGTGGAGGGTGTAAAAAAGGGGGTTCTATGGGGACTACCAGTAAAAGGGGGGTGAATATTAATAATTTTTGGTAGGGAGATTTGTTACCATATAAGACTACAAAATACAAAATTTCAGCGAATTCGGTTGATAAACGCGCTCAAGAACCCCAAAATATCGAAAATTGGGGGTACCCTTATATTGAGCCTACCAGAAAAAATGGACCGATATTAATAATTTGTAGTGGTGATAACATGACCGACAAAGCCCATCTTTGTACTTGATCTGCCTGCAGACAAAATACAACTCCATGCTAAAATTTTGCGATTTATCTCAATTCGTTTAGAGGCTAGAGTGATTTTATGCAGATCAAGAATATATATATATATATATATATTATTTCGATGAGTTACAAACGGAGAAAGAAAATTAATATACCCCGAATACAATTGTGGAGGGTATATCTAGAACTTTAGGTTCGAGGATGAACTATATCGGCTTGCATTAAGGCCTACCAATCGGTATTTTTATACCCTACATAACTATGTTGTCAGTGTATTATAGCTTTGTGCAGACCCAAGAGTTTGTAACGCCGCGAAATATTGGTCCTAGACTCACCTTTATGTATCCGCATTCCCGCCTGCCAATTTCAATTTGTAAACATGATACAGGCCATAGTTACGGGCCAATCTTCACTTAATTTTGCATGTAGGATGACCAATGAAGGCCCTTCTTGTTTTTGGTAAAGATCGGTTAATATTTAGGGGGTGAAATGGACCAAAAACTTTATTTTTGTCCGATTTTCTGGTCGCTCCAGATACAGCAATTATGGATCGGGCAAAAGATAAGCATGCCTGTTTTAATAAAGACCGGTCAGTATTTAGTCAAGTGGAACCTGAAGGACATAGACCTGAGAAGTATAATTTGGCATTTAATGACACTTTTTTTAAAAATATGGTGACTTTTGTACCTCATAGAGTTACGTTTATTATAAAAAATTCACCAAATTTTAAAAAAAAAGTGTCATTAAATGCACAGTTGCTTTTGTACTTGAAATTGGAAAGCGGTCAAAATGACCGCCTTCGGCGTTCTAGTGTTAAGTGTCAGAAGCCTCAACAGCATAGTTCATCGTGGGTGTAAAACGACATTGCTAATAAATGTCAATACTCCATGGTGAACATTTTAAAAATTTAATCTTATTTTTTTCTGACAGCAACTCAATATGTCTCGTCGTCGACAGTAGCTTACAATATATCTTTGATAAACATTGTTGCGCAGTTTCACTTCCCAATGTCATTCGCTATAGCATAGTTATACGTGGGGCTGGAATTTTAATTTCTATTAACTGGTAGTATATCTATGTTGGAGGGTATCGAAATTTCGCCCTGGCCGAACCTATCGCTTTTTTTCACATGTTACATTTGTTTTCACTTAAATTATTTAATTACTGTAATTAAAATTTTTATTTTGTCGCCAAGTTCTGTTTTTCACAATTAATACGAACGCATTCCTTGTGTGAAACATTCCCTTTAAAAATGAGTCCAAATTGAAATGACTTCCTCTATAAAAGAAAATTCCATGAAATTTATATTTTTTGTACAATTCCCGTACGTGTGTCATTTTAAATTACGCCTTTGTATTACCTAGAGTTTTTTTGTGCATAAATTATCTAAACTTTGTAGAAAAAACAGACGTAATTTAATTTTATATACTAAAAAGTTGCTTCTTCATGTTGTACTAGGTCGTGAAGTACTTTGTGCAAGAAAAATATGACTCGTGGTTAGGATGAGCTGAGAATTGTTGTTGCTGCCCTGGCAGAGAAGAGACATTGTGAAATTGCATTTTGTATGCATTTGACTATATCCGCCGGACTCTGACTTTATAATTTTATGCATAAAAATAGCAATTGCAGTCCTCTGTGACCGGAATGTGTGTATATTAGATGGACAAGTTGTGTAGTCAGTCAGCCAACACTTGTGACTTGTCGGAGTATGTCAGTGATGTTATGTGATTATTTAGTGTGACGATTTAAATTCAAGCAATCGCTTTTGTCGAGTACATGTGTATGTATGTCCCACTTTAAAGTATACGAGTATGACAATGTGCTGGTGCTGTAGTAAGTCACAGCGATGATATAATTGTACGTGTATTCAAATGGAATACACGGCAGCTCGTAACAAGATGAAGGACACATGGAGTAGTTTTGTACGCATGTTAAACATCCAGTCCTCGTTCAACTGACGCTCCTCTGTCAGCTCCATTTGTAACTGGTGGCAACGGCATTTGACTTTAATTTTGGAGGATTTACATGCACACAAGTCGCTGTCATATTTGCTTTTGGACTCTGTTTAAGCAAATATCAGTTGCAAACAGCTACTGTCGAGATTACTATGGAACGGAATGATATTTTAGCATGATGTGTATGAAAGTGAAAAGGCGTACATACACAAGTATATATGTATGTGTGTATTTCAATTTCAAAAGAAAATGTTTTTTGGTGTTCATAATCTTCGCAATGTACTAAAAAGTACCCAAAATTATAAAAAGAGGAAACAATTTGAATTATATATATATCTTTAATCGTTTGGGCTTAAAGGAAACCCCCCCCCCCATTCGGATTTTAATTTTTCTAGATATTCAATGGGCTGGTAAATCAATACCAATGCTTGTTAATATTTGTAACTTTGCACATATATATTTGAAGATTTAAAAGAGAAGAAAATTAGTTTACCAAAAATTTTGTCGGTCGAAAGGGTGCAAAGATCGCGAAATATTGCCCAATCTCAGAATATAGAATGTAGAACCACAGAAAGGTTGATTTTCGTAGAATTTGTGTAGGGTATCACATGATCGGCCCCGTCCGACTATACTGCTCGGCTCACTGGCTAATATTTAGCGAGTATTACAGGTATTGTGATATAAAATATATATTTGAAGATTTAAAAGAGAAGAAAAATAATTTACCAAAAAATTTTGTTATTGTTTTTTGTAATTAAAGAAAAGTCCTTATTTTTGATTGCGGGCATGATAACTCCCCACTGGAACATCGGAATCCGAAAATTCCAAAAGTGTTAGAAAGAGCACATGTCTGTCTCCCGTATGGACTTTATTGACTTCGCTCTAAAACTAACAAAATGGCGGACCTTTGAAAAAATATTTTTGGAAAATCGCCGATTTCTTACCAAAAACCAAGTTAAATAATAAGGAAGATCTTCACCGATTGGCTTTATCCTAGTTCATACGATAGGTATACACTCACAGAGAAACGTGTACAAATTTGGAATCGATTGGGTCATTAGTTTTTGAGTTATCGTGCCCTCCATTCACAAAAGAGAAAAACGCGTTTAAACTTTGAGAAACCGTCACTTGATGCTGACACAATAAATCGGCTATATCTTCAAGAGTTCTTGAAATTTTAACCCCGAGAATGGGGTGTCCCCTTAATTTGATTTTTCAGTTTCCATGGGGTGTCAAATCTTCTTACTAAACATAATCAATACTGGTTGATTTTTTAGGGAATCCGCATATATGACGCTGCATTCCAAACTTCGATATTTTGGGGCAGCTTGGACCAGTGATTCAACCACATTAGCTGTAATTTTATAAATTTCTATGCTGATTTAGTAGACAATCTCCCTTACAAATATGATCAATATTGGCCCACGTTTCTGGGTATTATAATGGTACAACCATTATTCGAAATCGCTCTAATTTGATTTATCAAATTCTTATGGGGTGTCAAATCTTCCTACCAACAACTATACGGTTTACGATTTGGTATAGGTCCCACAGAACGGTAGCATCCCAATTTTGAAGACTATAGCCATATTAAAGTTTCTGGAAATCTGACTGGTTGTGTCACAGTTTTGATTTTAACCCCATGTAAAAGTTCCGGTTATAATATATTTTATATAATTGGCTGTAATTTGACATATCGGATTCGTGGTGAGTAAAAAATAAATTAATAAAGTGCCATTTAAAATTTTCCAACTATAGTGTCTGTAAATTGACCCAATATTTGTTTGGAGCATGAATAACGTACTATCACATAACACCATAACATAGTCCCCATATAACTTAAGGAACATTGATTGATCGATTTTCTGGAAAAAGATACCTTGTTTTCGAATCGAAAGAGATTTTATGCGTTTCCGTGACCTGTAATCTTTTTTGGATCAAATATTCCAACACTCATAATTATCAGGGACATGGACGAACCCAATGACTTTCCTTTTCCTATTACTTTTTGTTGTGCACACAATTTATTTTCACTTGCAGTTACCCCAATAGCTCATCCCCTCCATTCTCAAAAATTTGATTCCGGAGAAAAGGGGCACAACAAGAAGTTAATTTAATATCTGCTACAGAGAAACACCCTTGACTTAACACTCAATTTACATGCAACAATTTTCCGGGGAATATTGGATATGTGAATTGAATAAATTCGATGGTGCATAAATAAATGTTACTGTGCGAAACTTATTTTTTTTCTTTCGTTGTAAAAACACTAGCAACAAAGTTTCAATGGAATAGGGACATAACTATCAATTTGAGTCTTGCACAAATGTTCAAAAATTTCTACGAGCAAAATGGTAACATTAAGGCTGAATAAAAATTTACTAAAATTAAAAAATACAATTTTAAAAATTGCATGATTAATATACATTAATGAAACAACTATAGTTAGTAAAAACGATCAGATTTTTCTGAATTTTTTCCAGAGGTAGGTATTTTCACCCTAATTATGTATCTCCAAAACGGTTTAAGATAACTCCACAATGTCACACTCAATTAACCGGATCCGTAGAACCGGATATAACCGGGTACCCGTATCCGAACTTCCGGGTCAAATAACCGAGTAACCGGTTACGTCCCCCAAGAAAAAAAGATATCCCCATAATTAGGGTAAAAATTCCTACCTCCGGAAATAATTACAGAAAAATCTGATCGTTTTTACTAAGCTAGAGTTAAGCCTACGTCAAAAGCATCGGAAACACAGCAGCTATTTCATCATCAATTTGGAAATTATTTACTAAAATCCATATAAAATTTCAATATTTTCTTTTCCAAAAAGTTTATAATTTTTTATCAGTTCTAGTAAGGAATAGTCAGACATATTTAAAAACAATATACATATCGACGCCTCCGAACCATAGTATGCTAAGTCTGAAAAGTGAGTTTTTCAGTAGAAGCTTTCAAAGTATGGAAGTTTCTTTTATCGTACGTGCCATGCTAAGTACATTTTTGCTTATACCTTTGGTTTGGATTGGTCGATGATTACCAATATTTCAGTGAATTTAAATTAAGGACCGTATTATCTAAAAACGTAAAGAACTTAAAAACGTGCTAAGTCCACTTAGCATACTATGGTTCGGAGGCGTCGATATATTCTTGGAAATAACTGCATATGGTAACCAGAGAGCGGAGTAGTATAGTCGGACGGGCCGACCATATGATACCCTACGCAACTTCCACGAAAATCAAACTTTCTGTGGATATATATACTGAGCATGGAAAATATTTCGCTATATTTGCACCATCTTGGCCGACTTGAGGTCGACAAATATTACTAATATTCAGTAAATCCCTTCTAATTACTTGCCCAGATTCCCTTCACGGTGGGTTGTGTTATGATGTTCGACTTTCAATTGTGGCTTATATATTGATTAGAAAAAACACAAAAAATGAAGTTTTCGGTCCACCTCATTCTAATATTATTATCTGATCATCACCGAAAATTATAGGCGTTATTCTTGATGGATCCTCATGGAAATTTTCAAAACTACAGGCGGAAAACGTATTTCCGCCTTTAGTGTGGCAATGTGTTACTAAATAATATCTGAGTACGTAAGCACTTGTAAATATTTAAATGTAACTCCCACATCCGAGTACATACGACAATATAATTGGGATAAATTTAAAGGTCAACCACTCCTATCAACTTCTCGACTCTATGGCATTCAGGAGTAAATATATACGCTATAGAATACAAATTTTGTCATTTTTCGCACAAAAGTTAGGGTCCATTTGACCCGCTAAATATTGATAGATCATTATCAAAACAGGCATGTTTATTCTTTGGCCCAACCCCCTTCTCCATGTAGAAATCCGGTGTTTGGGCCATAATTGCGGCCTCTAGAGCGACCAGCGACCTGACAAAAAGTTAGTTTTTGGTCCATTTCATCCCCAAAATATTAACCGATCTTTACCAAAAACAATAGGGGTCTTCATTGGGCAGAATTCATCCTACATGCAAAATTTCCATAACTGAAGCCTGTATCGTGTTTACCAATTATGAGGGTCGAGGGTCAATTATGAGCTAGTCGAGATATAACGATCGGTATACTTAAAGGTGGATCTAGGACCAATATTTCGGGGCTGCACAAAGCTATAATATCCTGACAACATAGTTGTGTAGGGTATAATAATATTCAAATAAATTACGTTTACAACATTTTATACAGGGTGTTTTTCAAACGAATACGCTGGAATTAGTCATATTGGGCACCAAATCTGTCCACTAAGAATTATAAACGTCATTCCATTTTTCGGGAAGCCCCAATACATAGATACCCAGAAATTTCAGTATTTTGGGATTTTTAAGAGCGTATTTCAACCATATTTGCTGTAATAAAGGTACCCCAAAATATGCGGATCTTGAGGATTTTGGACAAGATTTTAAATCAAATTATCTGTAATTCTGTTTGTTGGGTTCTAATTGTGTACCAAATTTAAATCTATGGACATCATAAAACGGTATTCATAAATTGTTGGTATTTTGAGGGTTTGGAGGTAACCGAATTCGCAGTAATTTGTTATTCGGTTTTTGTATTTTGGTAACAAATCTTAATAAATTATTATAAGCTCTTTTTTTGGGGCTTATAATAATTTTGTACTTAACCCCTCCACCATAAGGTGGAATGTATATTAAATTTGTCATTCCGTTTTCAACACGTCGAAATATTCACCGGAGACCCCATAAAGTATATATTCTTGGCCAGAATAAAATGCTATGTCAATTTACGCTTGCCGGTCTGGTAGTCTGTTGAAATAATGATAGAAATTGCAACATTTAAGGTAGAGTTCTGACATTTTTGCACAGACATTGCTAGTACTCCTAGGATGTCGGAATTTTGAGGATTTTGGACAGGTTTTCCAACCGAATTGGCTTTTGGTATTTTCGGTTCTCTTTGTTAGCAGATCTCCATACTAAAACTGTTTAATATTGCCCCACGTTTAAGGGTAGCCTCCTAATATGGTACCCTTAATATGGAGATATTTCTCCAGAGGCCGCTCCAGAGGCCGCAATTATGGGCCGAACATCGTGAACTTTTACATGGAGAAGGGGATCTGGCCAAAGAATAAGCCTGCCTGTTTAGATAAAAATCGGTCAATATTTAGCGGGTCAAATGGACCCTGACTTTTGTGTGAAAAATGACAAAATGTGTATTCCTTAGCGCATATATTTACCCCTGAAGGACATAGACCTTTAAACTGATACCAATTATATGGTCATATGTACTCAGATGTGAGAGTTACACTTAAATATTTACAGGTGCTTACGCATATATTTACCCCTGAAGGACCTAGACCTTTAAATTGATACCAATTATATGGTCGTATGTACTCAGATTTGAGAGTTACACTTAAATATTTACAGGTGCTTACGTATTCAGATATTAATTAGTAACCCATTACCACACTGGAGGGCGGAAATATAGCGCTGATCACTTTGAAATGTTCCATGAGGTTCCAGTTATGGTCAAGGACAACGCCTATAATTTTCGGTGATGATCAGATAATAATTTTGGGATGAAATGGACCGAAAACTAATTTGTTGCTGTTTTTCGAGTCGGTCTATAGGCAACAATTATTAGTCAAACATCATTACACAACCCACGGTGAAGGGAATATGGACAAGTAATTAGAAGGACTGTACAGAATATTAGTAATATTCGGAAAATATGTGAGTTTAAGGAATGGCTTCTGTTGACCTCAAATCGGGCAAGAGGATGCAACTACCATTAAATATTGCCCAGACTTGGAATAAGGTATCGTACGGTCGTCCACGTCCAACTATACGGCTCAGCTCACCGGTTTTTAATTAAAATTGTTTTAAAGTTATGTATGTTTTTGTGCAATACTTTAATAACATCATTGTCTACTGTATTGTAAATCCAAACTGTTATTTCACATAACCATTTGTCTTTTGTGATTGCCTACAGTTGATTTTAGTGGAAGGTTTAGAATTTGCTTATTTAAATCTCATGCAGCAGACATACATACATATGTAGGAATAAATCCATGTATGCTTCGTCGTTTATAATGGACTAGCTGAACGTTTAAGAAAATATAGATAGAATATAGAAAATGTATGCATCAAATTTTCAGGAAATTTGTATAAAACATATCCTTCTTTAATCTTGAGTCATTGTTCGTCTTAGAACACCCAATCGGCTACTATCATAATTTCCGGAATTTTTGATGAATGTTATTAAGAATTTCGGGAATTTTTTACATTTAAACCCCAATAGCAACTGAAATGCAAACAGAGAATCTGAAAATAAAATCTTTCCATTCGTTACAGCAATACTTAAGCCGAATGCTACATATCAGCAGTGAACAATCAGACAAAAAGAAAAATGACCCTTAATGGAACTACAAATGATGTGCCATACCAATGGTATGCATATACCATTTCAAGTGTAGTTGGTTACCATGTCTTTCAGTCTTTTCATTGCTAATACACACACACACACGCAAATACATACATATGCAAAGAAAAGAAAAAACTCAAATAAAACAATGATTGAAGAGACGTGCCGGTAATACATCAATAAACAAATGAGTGTAAACAAGGAACTACACAAAAGGAAACACAAGCGATGAGAGAAGACAGAAGCTTCGTATACCATCTATAACGCCTTTGCATGTTTTTTTTTTTTTTTTTTGAAAATTGGTCCTTTGTCAGTTGGTATATGCACGACAAGTGCTCAAATTGATCTATCTTCCTTCCATTGGACATTGACTAAAATAGGTGTAAAAATAAATTTCATGTAGTTTTGTATTACAATATTTTTCGAGTCGACTTATGTATGTCCGTACGTCCATGTATTCTTGTGAACAATGTACAAGTAGCATTTATGATCCGATTTGGATGAAATTTGGCATAAGTCACTTATTTGGCCTAATGACGTACTCTATTGAAATTGGAGAAAATCGGTTTAAATTTAGATATAGCTCCCATATATTTTCGTCCGCTTTTATCTAAAGGGTGCACCAAACTCCTAAAATTTGTTCGAGCGAGACAACATTTTGCACAGCGCATTGAAATAGGTCCATATTAATTTATGCGAAGTTTTGTTGGAATCGGTTCAGATTTACATATAGTTCCCATGTATAGTTTCGTTAATTTTTATGTATATGCACCAAATCCCCAATATTCGTCCGATCGAGACAAAATTGTGCATAGCGTAATGAAATCTATATATATAAAAATGGAGCCATAAAAATGTATACTAACTCATCAATTGAGAACGGCTGGACCGATTTGACTCAAAGTTACTTTCAGTTGTCGGTAATTACAGTAGGAAGGTTTTTATGAAAGAAAATTTTAAGAAAAATCAGCGAAAATCTTGCAAAAATTATTTAAAAAAAATGGCTGGACCGATTTGATCTAAAATTTCTGTTAGTTGTCTGTAATTGAAGTGGAGAGATTTTAATGAAAGAACATTTTGAGAAAAATCCGCGAAAATGTTGCAAAAATTATTTTAAAGAAATGGCTGGACGATTTGACTTACCGTTTCTGTTAGTAGTCTGTAATTGAAGTGGAAAGGTTTTAATGAAAGAACATTTTGAGAAAAATCCGCGAAAATGTTGCAAAATATATTTTGAAAGATATTAGAATGTCCATACATTTTATATCGAACCTTTTTTGGTCGAAAATTGGCAGCGTATAATATCTTTAAGTAATTGTCATTTATGGAAAATTCTCAAAATATGTACAGTGAGTGTAATAAGTATTTTGCCTCTATAAAAATTTGAAAAAACTCCAATATATACGCCTAAAGCCATCGAACTAAAGATGTTAAATTGAATTATGAATGATGGAGTACGTTTGTGGACATATTTAGATCGTATTTCTACAAGAATCACAGCGAAATATCTATTGGTCTCGAAGATATCGACCTAAATATATAACAACCCAAAAATGTTTATCACAAAAAAGTATTTTGCTTTTTATTATTATTTTGGAAAAAATTGTTACATAGAACTCGTTTGGTCTTTTTATAGTTACCATTGCGGGTAACGACACACTATAAGTGATTTGGCAACGATTCCAATAAACCACGGCATTTTTCGCGAGTATTTTCTCTCACATTTACATTCAATACATTCTCCAGCAATATTTCATTTAATATTTGATATTTTTTCGCCCTAATCTTAAGATGAGAGTATTAAACATAGTCATTGCCGCTTCAAAACATCCCAAATATGTTTAGAATAATAAAAAAGAGGTTTTGCAAAGTATAACGCGAGGACAGAACCTTAAAAACTATTAAAACCAAAATCCGACAAACAAATTATTTAAAAAAATATCGCGAAACCCATTTCGAAAACTTTATGGTTCATTATTACTGATCTGGGAACCAAAATATACCACGAAAATACCAATAAGGAGGTCAGATTCAATGATATGGACGGTTTTCTGGCAATAGAAATACATCTTATTTCGAAAATAAATAGATCGACCCGTTTATTCCCTACTGCATTTTATTCCCAACTGATGGTGTTAATCGGAGATAAAATATAGAATGCGTATTCGCTACCAGCAACCACAGTTTTTCAAAAGAGAGTAGGATTTGACGAATAATGATGTTTTCTCCCAACTTCATGTATTGCATTTTATTACTATTGCTTTAGAACTGTTCATATATTTGAATCTGACCCCCTTATTGGTATTTCTATTGCATATATTGGTTCCTGGATCTATATTACTGGACCATACAAATTTCGAAGTCAGAAAAATTGGGTTTCGCGAATTTTTTTTAAAAAATTTGTTTGTTGGATTTTGGTTTTAATAGTTTTTAAGGTTCTGTCCTCGCGTTATATTTTACAAAACCTCTTTTTTATTATTCTAAACATATTTGGGATGTTTTGAAGCCGCAATGACTATGTTTAATACTCTCATCTTAAGATTAGGGCGAGAAAATACCAAATATTAAATGAAATATTGCTGGAGAATGTATTGAATGTAAATGTGAGAGAAAATACTCGCGAAAATGCCGTGGTTTATTGGAATCGTTGCCAAATCACTTATAGTATGTCGTTACCCGCAATGGTAACTATAAAAAGACCAAACGAGTTCTATGTAACAATTTTTTCTAAAATAATAATAAAAAGCAAAATACTTTTTTGTGATAAACATTTTTGGGTTGTTATATATTTAGGCCGATATCTTCGAGACCAATAGATCTTTCGCTGTGATTCTTGTAGAAATACGATCTAAATATGTCCACAAACGTACTCCATCATTCATAATTCATTTTACATCTTTAGTTTGATGGCTTTAGGCGTATATATTGGAATTTTTTCAAATTTTTATTGAGGCAAAATACTTATTACACTCACTGTATGTATGTATGTTAATTTTCTACAATCAATTGTATTGTCATTGCCTTGAAAAAACTATTGTATATATGTATATAAAAATGAATTGCTGTTCATTAGTCTCGCTAAAACTCGACAACCGCTGAACGGATTTATCAGAACTTAGTCTTGAAAACAGCGGAAAATTTGCAAAAAAAACTATGAAGCTTATTTGCATTTCCACGAATTTTGTATCAAGCTATTTGATTGCACCACGTCGTAGTTGCTTTTTGAGATAGTTTGGGCTAGAATTGGTAGCGACCAATCCTATAAGCCTTCATTTGTCAATTATTGAAAATTTTCAATTTCCATTGGATTGACATTGTATTTAAACTTTTTTTTTTGTGAGAATTCAAAAAATAATTCAGAAGTATATTATTGAATGTACACGCGATCATAGTATGTACACGGTTTTCTATAAAATCCACGTAAATTTTGGGACAAATGCAAGGATGAAAATCAGAAGACAGTCGGAATAGTGTTCTGATTCTAAGATTCATGCCCTAGATTATTTTCTTGAAAATAATAATAATAATAATAGGGACATGTTGATCCTTATAGTACCTAAAATGTTGCAACGTCACGAGAAATATCAAATCTTCTTCTAATCGTTGGTTAATGTCTTTGAACTTATAAACACAACACTTCGCACTTTGTAGATTCCCTAAATCGGCGTGGACAATGTTTCAGCATGATGTGGTAGTAAGTTGTCCATGCTCTGAAAAAATAATGTCAAAATTACAGACATACCGATAATTAAACGGGAAATATTTATGGCACCTTTTTAATACGTTAGGCCAACCCAATTCCTCAACGTCTTTACAATACGAAATCTTGGTTCTAAATAGAATTGTTTCCCCAAAAATATGTTTTACCATCCCGGAATGATATATTACAGCTACTACAATGTATATATGCAAATTACAGCCGATTATACTTACAGCGTATTATCTGTGGAGGGTATAAAAACCAACCTAAAATGACGAAAATTTTACATCAACTATATTGCTAGGCAAGACAACGTTTGCCGGGCCCGCTAGTAGGTTCATATTAATGTACTCTGTGTGGAAATCGGTTCGTTTATTTTATGTAAATGTTGCCCCAAATTCCCCAGGATTGTTCGATTGAGCCAAAATTTTGTACAGCGTACGGAATTAGGTCCAATTCAATGTCCGTGAAGTTCTGTTTTTTGTTTAGCTCCAATATATAATTTCATCCGATGGTGCACCAAACCCCCAATATTTGTCCGTTCGAGACAAAATTTTGCACAGTGTACTGAGTTCGGTCTAGATAGACGTGTACGAAGATTTGTTGAAATCGGTTCAGATTTAGATAAAGCTCTCAAATATATTTTCGTGCGACTTTATGTAAATGGTTCACCGAAGTGCCTATCTATATATATAAAAATCAATTTTTGTTTGTTTGATCAGTGTTCCCTATAGACTCCAAAACTACTGAACGGATTCTCATGAAATTTTCACAGTCGATTTTTGAGTACATTTGAGGTAACATAGGGTACTTAATTTGTTGATCGGGGCAGGGGAAACAGTAGCCCCATACAAATTGCCTCTTTTTTAGATCAGAATTGGCCATTATAGCAAAGAATTGAAATTGGCAATTATAGAAAAGTGATAGTAAATATACAAACCACAGATGTTTACTAAGTTCACAAACCACCATGTAAATAATTTGTACTGTGTACACAAATTAGTACTGTGGTACAAGGTATTATGGCTTTGTGCATATGTTTGTAACAGGCAAAAGAAATCGAGATAGACCCATGGATCCTTTTGAGAATAAGCATGGAATAACTTTCTGAGTCGATTTATGCATGTCCGTCCGTCTGTTGATGTTAAATTATAAACTAAGTACAAGTAGCATTTATAATTCGATTTGGATGAAGTTTGGAACAGCTCATTTATTTGGCCAAGGGCCCTATTGAAATTGGTGGAAATCGGTTCAGATTTAGATATAGCTCCCATATAAAGTTTTAGGTAATTGGTACACCAAAGTCGCTATATATCATTCGATTTGCATGAGTTTTCGAAAGTGTTCTGAATTAAGTCTAGAATGATGTGTGCAAATTTTCGTGAAAATCGATTCAGATTTATATAGATTTTGGCATAGCGTACTGAATTAAGTCTAGCATGATGTGTGCTAAGTTTCGTGAAAATCGAAAGCCCTAGAAAATCATTCGATTTGCACGAATTTTGGCATAGGGTATCATTCGATTTGCATGAGTTTTGGCATAGCGTACTCAATTAAGTCTAGAATGATTTGTGCTAAGTTTCGTGAAAATCGGTTCAGATTTAGATATAGCTCCCATACATAGTTTCACCCGATTTTAGGTAAATGGTGCACCAAAGCCCATGAACATCATTCGATTTGCACAAATTTTAGCATAGCGGACTGAATTTAGTCTAGGATAATGTGTGCAGAGTTTCGTGAAAATCGATTCAGATTTAGATATAGCTCCGATATATATTTCGTCCGATTTTATGTAAGTGGTGCACTAAAGCCTCTATATAAACGATTTGCACGAATTTTTGCATAGCGTACTGAATTAAATCTGGAATAGTATAGCAAAGTTTCCTGAAAATCTGTTCAGATTTAGATGTAGCTTCCATATATTTGTACGTCCGATATAAATTAATCTCTGGTAAATTTCCTTGAATTCGGTTCATGGTAAATGTACACCATGTAATCAATGGATGTCTGATTGAGATTAAATTTTAAACCGAACAACATACCAAATATCGTGTGTTCACGTTCGTGAAATGGCTATGTTTGGAACACCCTGTGTTTTTAATGTCAAACCATCACAACTCTGGTCGATCTGGTGACAATGGTGGGCAGCTTGGGACTTTTTTGTTGGATGCTCAAATGGCGTACTAGTTGGAATTTATACTAGCGAATAATAGTTTTTTAATTATAAAATTTTGCCACTCGTTGTTACGTAGTTGAGCGGAGCGAAAGTCTGCGAACAATAAAAATAAAAGTGTTTTTATTTATTTTAAAGTTGTGCCTGATTGCCGTTGTTGTTCCAGTTGTGCTCCACCGGTGATTTTTAGTTGTTGTTGGGATTTTGCCCAAAAAAAGTTTTGAAACAAAACATCGTCCTTCGAGCCGGATACGGAGTACGAGGAAATTTTTCGATTCATATTGTTGAATTTTGGGCGAAAATCAGGTAAATAATATTTTTCTGGGATAATATAATTAATTTTTGATAAAAAATAATCATAATTGCAAATTTGCAACATTTTTCAAAAATTATTGGGATAAATCCCATTTTATGTGTAGAAAGTGTTGATCTGGCAACGCCGTCACAGCTGATCGTCGCTTTGACAGATAACACTAACAACAAACAGTAGATTACTCGTTGATCTTCTTCTTGTTTGTTAGTTTTTTTGGTTTTTCTTTTTTTCGTTTTGCCTTTTATTTACAAAATTTTATTTGTTTTATTTATTGTAAATAAATAAAAATTCTATAATTTTACAAAAAAAGAAAAAAAAAATAGAATAAAAGAAATAAATATTTCAGTGAAAGTGGTCCAAAGTGTTTTTTGAAAAATTAATTGAAAATTAAATACTATTTTTGGCAAATTGGCAAAAAGGACGGACGGACATCCGTAAATATTTTTTTGTAATAATTTTATTTATTAAAAGTGAAATTTATCATTACTAGATGATAAAGTGTTTATTTTTAAAATAATCAAATTGGTTTTGCTGTTTCCCATTGGTATTTGGTGCGTATTTTGCATTTTTTGATTATTTTCATATTTTCTTTCATTGTTGCTGTCCATTGTTTACATTATTGACAGCTGTAATATACGTGAAGAGGAGAGTAATAACAAGGTTGTAATAACAAGGTGACTCGTCCTTCTTTTATAAAGTTGAAATTGAATTTTGGGTTCTTAGCCAATTTATAACATATAGTGAATAATTTTCACGTACAAATTTGAAGCCCACTTTTTTGTGATATTTTGGTTGAAATTGTAAGATTTATTGAAATAAAAGATGGCAGATTCCAAGTTTTTGCTCAAATTTAAGGCTCTTGCGACACTGTTATTGGATTTTGAAAATGAATATAATGCCATAACACCAGGTGAACTTACTATGTTCACTATGGAGCCTCGAAAAGTTGAACTTAACCGACTTTGGTTTAGGATAAATGAATCCTATGAGAATGTTTGTGTTGAGTGTAGTGCATCTAAAGAAAGGGAAGAGGCATCACAACTTTATAGACAGTGTAAGGAAGCATATATGAGTTGTGCAGCGCAAATGGGCGAATTATCTCAGTCCTTTGTAGAACAGTCCGCTATGTCGTCTACAATGGCTAGCCCTAATCATATACCAAGGGCAGAAAGATTGGAATCTTCTTTTGCTGACCATCGTCTGCGTTTGCCTCCGTGCACCACAGAAATATTTCACGGCGATTATTTGTCATGGCCGTCATTTAGAGACATGTTTAAGGCAGTTTATATTGATTGTAGATCAATCACCCCAGTAGAAAAGTTGTTTTATTTGCGTCAAAGCACACAAGGGGAAGCTTTAGAAATTGTTAAAAAATCTCCTTTAACAAATGATGGTTTTGAAAATGCCTGGACAAATCTGAAAGATCGTTATGAAAATAAACGGATCTTGGTAAATAGTCAGTTGAAAATACTTTTCAGTCTAGAATCAATAAAAAATGAATCTGCTGGAGAAATAAAACGACTTCAAAGGGATATTAATAATTGTATAACGGCTTTGAAGTTACACCAGGTGAATATAGAAAGTTGGGATCCAATATTTGTGTTTTTGTGCTCCACTAAATTACCAACTAATACCTTATCGCTTTGGGAGCAAACGGTTAGTAATAAAACCGAGATAAGCAAATGGTGTGATCTTGATAGTTTCCTGACGGCCAGATTTCAGTCTCTGGAGACTGTATATGATTTAAAGCATACTGAAGATGCTAAATCTAGTGGAGACAAAAATCCTCACGACGATTCTCGATCAAGTAGAAAGATTAAATCTTATCAGGCGAACATAAACCAAAAATCTTGTTTTGTATGTTCTCAAGATCATTGGTTGAGTTCTTGTCCAAAATTTTTAAAGATGAATCAAGAACAACGATTTATTGTCATAAAGCGAAACAATCTCTGCCTAAATTGTTTCAGTAATAACCATAAACTTAGTCAGTGTACCAAGAAAATTAGTTGCTCAAAATGTCGTTTAAAGCACCATACCCTTTTGCATAGAGAGTCTAAACCATCAGAGTCTATTGCTATTGCGAATTCTGATGCCCAACCTAGCACTAGCAAGCAAATTGCTTCGAGCTCTTCTAGTAGTGGATCGACAGTGCAGAATTGCTTTGCAGCTACTCGAAGACAGGTTCTACTGGGAACGGCCATTGTTCAAATAGATGTAAATGGAATTATATTTTCTGCTAGAGCTTTAATTGATTCGGGTTCTCAGGCCACATTTATTTCCGAGAAATTGCAACGACAGCTCAATCTTCCAATTAAAAAGGTCAATGCAAGAATTTCAGGTCTAAATGATGCATTAGCGGGATCGGCTGAAAAACAATGTACATTTGTTTTGAGATCGCCTCACAATAGCTTTGAGATGCAAGTTTCTAGTTTGGTTTTACCAAAATTGACGGGAAAACTTCCTACGTACACTTTAGATATTCCTGACACGTTTTCTTTAGGAATTGTGCCCTTAGCCGACCCAAAATTTGCTAAAAGTGATCAGGTCGATCTTTTGATAGGAGGTGATATTTATCCTCAAATTTTACTGAATGGTGTGCAACGAAATGTTTTAGGTTCTCTTGTGGCACAAGAAACTATTTTTGGTTGGGTTTTAACAGGTCCAATTTGGAATGCAAACCCGGGGACGTTTACGACTTGTGTCTCTTTTTGTACGGCTGTAGATGTGGATAAGATTTTAGAAAAATTTTGGAAATTAGAAGAGCCGTCTAAAATCTCAGAATACAGCGCTGAAGATGAATATTGTGAAGAGGTTTATAAGAAAACTACTAAGAGATTATCGGATGGAAGATACGTGGTTTCTTTGCCTTTCAAGCCTCAGTTTGCTGATGGA
>NW_026885364.1:0-64889 GCF_032173495.1 Musca vetustissima | reverse complement strand
TCATCGCCTCTTTTCAATATACCCATAGTGGTGAAGGGTATCATATAGTCGGCCCGTCCGACTTTACTAATTTCCCTACTGGTTTTTCTGGGTTTTGTTTCCAAAAGTTAACTGGGTTATTAATAACAAATTCACGGAGTCATAAAGTCTCCTAGGTATTATTTATCGAATCTATATCATATCCATGTTTGCCTATTTTGGGTGGGTCTCTATGCCTGTGTGTGTGTGTGTGCGTGTGACTAATATATGCGATTGATAAAATACTCGTAATATTCTCATTATGACACCTACATGGTGTGTGGCCCACACGAGGAGGATCTTTGCAGATGAGTTTTTTTATCGCATGGAAGACCCTTGAGAGCATACACAGACATACATATGTGCGTATGTATACCAAATCTCTTATCATTCAATACAAATGATAAAACTATAAAAAAAGACAACAACAAATACAAACGGAATACAAATAAACTATCATATCATGACACGACCCTAATAATAATAAAAAATCTCGGGTAAACATCGCCATGGAGATTAAACCTCAATTTTATGACATTATTGTATTTATTGAAAAAATACAATTCTAACAAATTCCAACAAAACGAATGAAAAACAGCGAAACCAAAACACCAACAACAAAAATTAACAAATATTTACAATTGTATGCCTCGATGTTGTTGTTATTGTCTGTTGGCTGTTTATGATTTTTTTGATTTGACTATTTTTCCAATGTTTCCCAATACAGTTTTTGTGCTGAAGTTGTTGTTGTTGTCTTGTTGCTGTGTCAAATGTCACATTGTCAATATTGTTGCAGTTGTTGTCTTTTGTCAGCTATTTTTACATGGCAATATGTATTCATCTTAAATGTCAAAATATTTTCAAAGCTGTTGCTGTGTGTTCACCAGTTACGAATGCAAAAAAATCTGCAATGCAACAACGGCACCATCAATCTGAACTTAATTTTTATGATATCAAAATTTTTTGTCGAGTTTGTTTTTTTGTTCTTCTGTTTCATTTGATTTACTAAAATAACAGCAGGAGATTTATTTATTTTTGAGAATAAAATAAAAATTCATTTTGACAGATATAAAGCATAAATAATGTCATGGTGTTGGAGGAAGAGCAGCAGGGAAACGAAGGTGTTGATTGCTGTAAAGGAAAAAGGTAAACAGCTGAATATTTGCCTGAAGAGTGAGAATGTTTTTGTCTAATCCAATGCTCATAATATTTAACAAGCTATCACAGTTTTGTTTTGCAGTTTGCCCAGCCATTAGCTATAAATCAGTATTCGTTTATACGGCAATTTAGTCATGATTTTTTAGAGTAATAATAGTTTTACAAATATGTGTGTTGGCGCCATTTTATTAAGTCATATTTTAAGCGAACGTTATATGTCATCCGTCATCGGTATGGTGTGAAAAATTTTGCACTTTCAAAACGATTTACTATATGAAAATCATAGGTCGAACTCCTTCAATACAGAAAACGGATTTAAGGGAACCCCCCTATTCTCGATTTTTTATTTTTAAGATTTTAAATGGGCTGGTAAATGAATACCAATGCTTGTAAAGGTTTGTAACTTGGCACATATATATTTGAAGATTTAAAAAGGAAGAAAAATAATTTACCAAAAATTGTTGTTGTTGTTTTGTTGTTGTTTTTTGGGTTTAAAGAAAAGTCCATATTTTCGATGGCGGGCATGATAACTCCACACTGGAACATCGGAATCCGAAAATTCCAACTGTGTTAGAAAGAGGACATGTCTGGCTCTCGTATGAACTAGGATTATTGACTTCGCACAACAAATAACAAAATGGCGGAACTTTGAAAATTTTTTTTTGGAAAATCGCCTATTTTTTACCACAAACTAAGTTAAAAAATAAGCAAGATCTTCATCGATTGGCTTTATCCTAGTTCATACGAGAGCTACACACTCCCAGAGAAACGTGTCAAAATTTGAAACCGATTGGATTATTAGTTTTTGAGTTATCGTGCCCGCCATTCGTCTTGAGAAAAACGCGTTTAAAGTTTGAAAAGCCCTTTAGCCGTCACTTGATGCTGACACAATAAATCGGCTATATCTTCAAGAGTTCTTGAGATTTTCACTTGAAATTTTGTAGGAACATTCTAGAGTTAGAGTAGATACGAATTAAATCAAAAAAAATTTTGACACCGAGAATGGGGGGGGGTCCCCTTAAAACAATCTGGGAAGTATGGTGATATCCAAATATTAGATGTTATGCGTGATATGATTAAGAAATTCGGGACATTTTCTATATTCTTGGATCACAGTGCAACAAATTAAGATTCGTTATAATTTCATACAAATTGTTGAAAAAAGTATTGGGAATTTTTCGATGCAAAAATTATTAATGTTTTTTTGAATATTTTGTGTATATACTATATATACCGATTTCTCTTGTACAGTGACTTATACTACAGTTTTTCACGTTAAATATTTGTAATATTGTCGAAGGCAAGTCCAGTAGGCCTATTCTGTTACTTTTTTAACAACATTCGACATTGTTTATTTTACAACAATTTCATTTGTTTGTTTTATTCTTTTTACAATAACAAAAGAAAACTAAACAATATCGAATGTTGGTAAAAGTCACAGAATAGGCATGCAGGATTTCGAGAATTTCAATCAGATTATATTTTAAATATCTTGGAAATGGGAACTATTGACACCACTTGCATTCGCTTCTCCGACAGTCCACGCTGGAAACGTTAGCTCTAAGGCACTTGGGTAGGATGGTTATTAGTCTAACACCATGTAACGTGGACGGCGGTTTACCTCTCTGGGGAGTTGAATATTAGATAACGTGAGGGAATGAGAACACCCAGCGAAACTCAGTAAGAGTAGGAAATACGTATATTAATTTACATCACTGCATAACCGCTACTGCAGAATTACGCTTGTCCTTCACGAACTCTGAAGTGGTCATTGTCTTGATCCAGAAATCATATATCTATAAGGCTAGTGCCTCGGCATTAATCCAATAAAAACAGAACTGATAATGTCCACTAGGGCGGAGGGATGCTTGCTAGAGTGGCTGTTGACCCCTCTGGGAGAACGTGGGAGAAAACTGAAGTTAGGTTCAGAATGGATTCGGTTTCGACCACGCGCACACCCCTAGCTGTGAATGCAATGATGAACTTTAAGTCTCAGCATTAAGTGTCTGGCTGCAGGAACAGAAGTTTCGGCGAAGTTCTTCTTCAGTACACTTACAGGTTGTATAGTTACTATAGTGTATGTCAGACTGATATCTTCGCGATTCGGAAGGCAGCGGAATTGACAAAAAGTCTGAAATCAAGTCTGAGGTCGGCTTTGAATTCAGAGCAGCTCTGGAAACTCTAACTAACAGCTACCGATTATGCTGGGTACCAGGACACTCGATTTTATGGTTAATGAAAAGGCAGACGAATTAGCTAGACGATAATAGCAATCTGCAGATCTGGAAATCGCTGAATATTGAGACATTCTTTGACGAAAGACCCAGCGAATTGTGGCACAACGAACCCATGTGCATTGGGCACTGTTGTATCAGGGCCTTTGCCATCAAATGGGACGTTGACGTTACGGACTACTGCAGACGAGGAGGAAGTGGAGACGATCGAGCATCTCCTATATCGCTGTCCAGATTTGCCCTGCAGACGGCATGTTTGAGCGGATGGTCATTTTCCATCATGTCTAATTATCTACTATACTATGGAGCCTGACTTAATGTCCAACATCATCAGAAATCTAAAGTGGATGAGACAGGGCAACATGAACATGTAGACCGGTTTTATACCCTCCTCATATAACGGTACCTTCAATTATTCGTAATTATAGGGATTTTTGACACGTTTTTCAACAGAATTGGCTGCAATTTTATAAGTTTGGTTCTTTGGTTATCAAGTTTTCTCCATATCACCCTACTCCCCAAAGATAGGTATTTTGGGGAGCTTGAGCACGTAGTTCAACCAATTTGCGAGCAATTTAATATTTTGAATTTCTGGTATGCCCCATATAAAGGTAACAACCATTATTCTGTATTTGGTGTTTTTTAACCGAATTGGATTTCTCTGGTTCTCATAAGGTGTCAAATCGTCCTACTAAATACTATACTATAATTGTATATTATGGCTTCTCATTTAGTAGAAAATCTCCGTTCCAAAAATTATGAACATTGGGTAGCTCCCATATCCGCTCTAGTTTGATTTTTCAAATTCCTATAGGATGCTAAATTTTCCTACCAAAAATTATCAAAGTCAGGATACGGTTTGGCATAGCTCACATGCCATTTTTTGTATTTTGCAGACTTTAGAAGCACTTTCCAATCGATGGGGCACTCTAAAGGGCTCCGGAAGGCTCATCTACATAAAAATGTGTGCGGTGTATATATAGCAAGTTTTGAGGTATATATACCTAAATATTCCGCTTCTTTTTCGCTATTAATAAATTTTTAACCGAATTTGCTTCTGTGAGTGGATTCTCGGATTACTGGCGAAAAAAAAGCATTTAAAAAGGCCCGATGAAGTGTTCAAACTAAAGTGTCTGTAATTTGGAACAGTATTTTTCGCAGCGGTATATAAACGTGAGCAGTATTGATCATATTTGGGCGCATAGAGGCAATCATCGAACTTGACATGGCAGCGAACAAAATACACAATTATAACAAATTTTGGAGATTTATCTTAGCTTATTTTTGATAGTTTTTGCTTATTTTGGGTCAAGAGCTATGCTTACTTTTGGTGGCAAATAAATTTGCTTATGTAATACTTGAATGGTACCTTACAACCTATTCGGAATATCGTATATGAAGAGGTAATTATGTATGGACATTATACCTATATTTTGACTGATTAGGAAAATGTGTTTCATGTCCATTTAAAATGCTAACTTTATAAACAAAGCAGGTTTTATCTTGATCCATTTATTCTGCAATACATCCTGATTAAATTATTATTTAGCTTATTAACTACAATATAAGTTATTTGCCTTTAAACTCAATATCATTCTCTATACTATTTTATAATTTCCTCTCATTTAATTGTATGTGAACAATTAAATAAATTTACATTTTAGTTGTTTTACCAATTTTCCATATTTTTGACAATATCTACTATGATGGCCCATCTTCAACGTGTAGCATTTTATATTAAATTGGAATACAATATCATGTCAACAAGTAATTATAAATAAAATGAGAAAAAAAAATACCAAACCCCATACAAATCATATGTATTTGTTACATTCTCTATAAACTGTAACAATTTTAATTATTTTTCAAACAAAACAAAAACTAAAAAATTTCATTCATACAGAAAGAGTTCCCACAGTTTAGTTCTACACGAAAGGAAGGAAACCAAATCGCACCAAACGAAAGCGGTATTATGCTGTGGCGGTCTACAATGTGTGTGAGTGTGTGTTTGGGTATGTTTGCATTGTGTGTGTCTGTCTCAAATAAAGCCGCGCTATGGAAACATAAGTCAGTCAACTCTTTGCATTTCCCTTTTTGTGAAACTGTCATGACAGATGGATGACAGAGTTGACGTTGTCAAATATTAACTATTTCAAACTTGATAATGACAACAAACAAATTATGAATAATGATGATAATTATTATGTGCAAGTATGCATGCATGTGGCGGTGGTGGGGCATGGAAAATACCAAAAACAAGCCAAAAGAGGTAAAGAAGGTCGAAGAGATATAGAGCTCTTAACCACACAGCTTACATATGGAAATAAATACACATAGCAATGCACATACATACATGTGTGTTGTCTGTGGTGTGGCAGTAAGAACCTATCCAAAAGAAAAGCAAAATAGTAAAGAAATGGAAATTCTTCCATTTGGTGGGATAGCACCACGTCTTAGGTCTCCAAGGTACTTGCACATAACGACATTATCCATAATTTATGTCTGTAAGTTGGACTCAGCTCCATTGGAGTTAAAAAACCAAACCCTCATACTCGTTGCAACAGGTTGTCGGTTATTTGTATGACTGTGGCAAGTGTTTGGTTAATGTTTTGTTTTTTTCTTTCGTTGTCATTACAACCAAAACGGAAATAAACAATAAAACCAAAATTAGTGTGTTTAGATGTGTGAAATGTGACAACATGTCTACATACACACAAAAGCTAAAACACCAACTAACAAACATTGATCAATACATTTCCTACAAAGAAACCCAACCGCATACACATACCAACGCAGATATGCAGTCATTAATTTAACAACTTAAATTATTCCAAATCGATAATAGTGGGAGTATTCACTGGAAAATCGAACTTAAATTTGTTAAAAAAAAATTATCAATTTTTATAAGGAGTTGTATGAAGACCTGTAGTCATGCATAACTTATTGAATTTTGGACATCGATAGGCACATGAAGGCTACAGGATTTCTCTGGATATTTGGTCTTTGTGAAGATATACTTTAGTCAATATTCATGTCATTCGGCAATCTGTTCAAGGCGTCATGTCAACCTGGGAGATTTTACTTACTTAGCTGGCTTGTTACAGAACGGTTGTTCCATAAGCCGAGCTTAAAAAAGATTTCCAAGCGCGTTGGTCTTATGCGCATCGATAATTCTCCATCGCATTACGTGTTGCTACTGTCTGCAGGGTTGCCCTATACGCTGCGTTTTTCACATCAGTAGCACTACGACACTCCTGATCGTAACAGGGGTTTCTTGATGGTGGTTTTTGGTACCAAAGTGCTGCTTTTGCTGCTGTTTGTATGGAGTGGGCAATTCTTTGCCATTGTGCTTCTATACTATTGTCGGGACAAGAAGTGCTTTGGTCAAGCAGGTGGGTAAGTTGAGCGGAGTAGGCCTCGGCTACCTGTTGTGTTTGCAGCTTTTCGACGTGGAGTTTCCGTGTTACATTAGATCACACCTTTGCTGCTACATTAAGACGGGTGCGAACCTTGACTGCTACAAGGTAATGGTCCGAATCGATATTCGCTCCTCGGATCGATCGGACGTCTAAAACACTGGATGAATGCCTTCAATTTGATTTCTCGTTACTTGATCAGGAGAGATCCAGGTGGCCTTGTGTATATCGAGATGCTTGAATCGATGTTTACTCCTCGGATCAATCGAACGTCTAATACACGGGATGAATGCATTACGTTTATCACAACATGATCAATTTGATATCTCGTTGCTTGATCAGGAGAAAGGAGATGCTTGAATCTGGTGCTGCTAACTACCACGAAGTCAATCAACCTCATGCCGGATGTTTCCGACGGTGGGGCCAAAGATATTTGCCCTTACGATTTTTGCATTAAAATCTCCTAGCAGAATTTTATTTCATGGCCAGTGCAGCGATCATATGCTGTTTCTAGGCGCTCGTAAAATATGTCTTTGGCCTGTTCATCTTTGTCTTCTGTCGGAGCATGGGCGTAAATAAGGCTGATGTAGAAGGACTTTGCCTTTATGCGGATTATAGCAATTCACTCATCTACTGGAGTGAATCTGGAGACGAGGTCTTTTATTCTCCTGTTAACCATAAATCCGCAGCCAAATTCATGTCTCATTTCATAACAGCTATATTACCCTGTTTATACCCTTCACCAGACTGTGGTGCAGGGTATTATGTCGTTATTCATATGTTTGTAACAGGCAAAAGGAAACGAGATAGACCCATGGTTCCGTTTGAGAATATGCATAGAATCACTTTCTGAGTCGATTTATGCATGTCCGGTCGTCCGTCCGTCTGTTGATGTTAAATTGTAAACAAAGTACAGGTCGCATTTATGATTCGAATTGGATGAAATTTGGCACAGCTCATTTATTTGGCCCAAGGACGAACCCTATTGAAATTGGGAAAAATCGGTTCAGATTTAGATATAGCTCCCATATATATTTTCGCCCGATTTAAGGTAAATGGTGCCACAAAGTCCCTAAATATCTTTCGATTTGCACGAAATTTGCCATACCGTACTGAAGCAAGCCTAGAATTACGTACGTAAGGTTTTGTGAAAATGGGTTCAGATTTAGATATAGCTCCCATATATATTTTCGTCCGATTTAAGGTAAATGGTGCGATAAAGTCCCTAAATATCTTTCGATTTGCACGAAATTTGGCATAGCGTACTAAATTGAGTCTGTTATGGTGTGTGCTAAGTTTCGTTAAAATCGGTTCGGATATAGATATAGCTCCCATATATATTTTCGTCCGATTTAAGGTAAATGGTGCACCAAAGTCCCTGAAAATCATTAGATTTGCACGAATTTTGGCATAGCGTACTGAATTAAGTGTAGAATGCCGTGTGATAAGTTTCGTGCAAATCGGCTCAGATTTCGATGTAGCTCCCATATATAGTTTCGCCCGATTTTAAGTAAACGGTGCATCTAAGTCCCTGCAAATCTTTTAATTTGAACGAATTTTGGCATAGCGTATTACATTAAGTCTAGAATGACGTGTGCCAAGTTTCGTGAAAATATGTTCATATTTAGATATAGCTCCCTTATGTAGTTTCACCCGATTTTAGGTAAATGGTGCGACAAATTCCTGGCAAATCTTTTGATTTGCACGAATTTTGTTATAGCGTACCAAAATAAGTCTAGAATAATGTGTGCAAAGTTTCATGAAAATCGGTTCAGATTTAGATATAGCACCCATATATATTTTCGTCACATTTTATGTAAATGCTGCACCAAAGCCCCCTATATCTTTCGATTTTGGGTATAGCGTATTGAATTACGTCTAGAATGATGTGTACAAAGCTTCGTGAAAATCGGATCAGATTTACAAAAATCGTCTATATATATTTTCGTCCGATTTTAATGGTGCACTGAAGACCCCCAGCTAGGCCGATTGGCACAACATACTGAAATTGAAATCGGTTCAGATATGGATATAGCATAGCTTCCATATATAATTTCGACTTATTCATGTTTATTGTACACCAAACAATCAATGGGTGTTTGATTGAGATTAAATTTTAAACAGTGCAGCATATCGAATAGGGTGTGTCAAGTTTGCTTTAAATCGATTTACAAAATTTAGCATAGGTAACAGAATGGCGTGTGTAGTGATTGATGTTAGTCGGTTTAGATATAGATAAAGATCACATATTTAAGTTCGTTCAATTTCATGCCAATGTTCCTTCGAAAAGGCGACGTCTTTTAGGATACATATGTATAATATACCCAGTCCGACTTTACTACTTTCCTTACTGCTTTTTCTTTTAGTTTCCCGTGAATACCCCTACTACGAATTTATCGCACAAAATTAAATTCTACAACCAGCAGATTTTGTTTGCCAACTGCTAAGCTTAAGCTTTTTCTGTATATAAGCAGCAAACACCAAAAATTACGGATAAGTACGGCAGCAACAAATCTCGTTAAAAGGAAAACCCACAGAATTTTACGTGATTTGGTTAAATGTTTATATTTTGCATTAGTTTTCAACGTAAAACATGCGTCGTTGCACTGAATGCAATGAGGTACAAACGAAACCACCATCAGCATTACAGCCAGCAGACCATGAAGTTGGTGGGGTTTGTACCACAGTTTCCTTAATATTACCGATGGATGGATGGCCAGCAATCGGCAGTAGTTCAACATTAAAGTTAAATAAGAAATTGATTAGAAATTACGTTGGGTCGTAATGTAACGATAATGAGGATGATCGGATGGATGGTGGTAGTTGACCAGCGAAAGCATAAAACGAAAAACCACCACCATCATCATGCTCATCGTCGTCGTCGTTTGCCACCACAATCAAGCAATTGGCATTTTTACAAAGTGGAAATACATACCATGTTAAATGTCCGAGAGAAAAAAATATATTTACAAAGTGTGTGGTTTTTTTAATGAATTTCCGTTCCGAATAGAATTTGTGCACACTTATTGTTTTTGGTTTCAGTTGTTTTTCGTCTAATTGAATTTTAAAATTCTAAGAAGTTGTCGTCGTCGTTGTCGCTTACATGCGAACAACGCACACACACTCACATTATTCATTCATTATTAAATATTTAGTAAACGTCTTAAAATCTTTTGTTTGGCTTTAAGTATTTGTAAATAATATCAATAATAATAATTTAATTTATAACCATGTGGGCGGGTTTCCTGAAGTTCGATTAGATTTATTTTCACTTTAAATTAGTAGTAAAGAGGGGGTGGGGCGAAAAAAATCACCGGAGCAAGTGTTTGTTAGCAACACTTAATCAATTGTATGTTAGGGTGGAATGTACTTAAAGAAATTGAATAAATCAGACTTCATGTTTTTTTAGAGGAATAGGTCGTTGCGTTATATGGTCAAAATTTAAAATGGCAGTATTTTCATGTGTTATGAGCTCGGTGCACAATGTATAAAATCGAATGATGTTTTAATGACGAGTTGATGTCACCACGACGAGAAATAACTCGGCCAGGAAATGTCTCTTGTAATAAAACCATATTCACACTAGTTGTGTGGTACCGTCTTGTTGAAACCACATATTCCCAATGTCGTATTCTTCAATATGAGGAAAAAAGTCGATTAACACATGACCACAACGCACCAAATTGACGGTGATAGACGTTCCATGGCGTTTTTCCAAGAAGTAATGTCCAATCACACCGTGGACCAAAGAGAGTGAAAAGTGACTTTTTCTGGATTTTTATAATTGAGAATTCTCAAAACTCCAAAAATCGACGATTTTGTTTATTAACAAACCCACAGATTTAGAAGTGTGATTTATGACTGAAGAAAATATTGTTCGAAAAATTGTCGTCCTCCGTCCGTTGTTCAAACATCCACACCACGTATCTATGAAGTTGTGAATGGTCAACTGGTTTAATTTTTTGCGTGAATGTAACACGGAAACACGAAAATCTGCAACACAACAGGTAGCAGAAGCCTACTCCGCTCTACTTACCCACTTGCTAGTCGAAAGCACTCTTTGTCCCGATAAAAGGACAATGGCAAATTGCCCACTCCCTACAAACTGCAGCAAAAGCAACACTTGGGCACCAAAACTACCATCAAGGAACATATGGTACGATCAGGAGTGTCGTCATGTTACTGAGATGAAAAACGCAGCGTATATGACAACTCTGCAAACAGCAGCAACACACAATGCGAGAGAAATATTAGGAGAAAATCAGAGAGTAGAAACGCATCTTCAGGAAAAAAAGAATGAACAAGAAAAACGTGAGCGTGAGCAAATCGAGATGTACAGGAGTCAGAATGAATGCCGGAAATTTTAGCAACGAGTAAAACACCAAACAGAAAGCTTTGATGCAGGCACATCCTTCTGTAGAGATGAAGAAGGAAACCTGGAGACAAATACAGACAACGTGTTGAGGACCTGAAAGGAGCATTTTGCAAAGCTTCTGGTATCAAATAGTAAGGGTGAATAGATGCCCAGAACCAATTAGAGATGGCGGTTTAGATTGTATACCACGTCGTCAAGATTAGGTCAGAATAGCAATTAAGCGTATGAATAAAATTAAAGCAGGAGATGCCGATGAGTTACCAGCCCAACTATTTAAGACCGGTGGTCAGACGCCGATCAGAAACATACACCAGCGTGATATGTGGGCAATGATATTATTTGATCTTATAAATGCGGCTGCAGACCTGGCAAATCCACTATAGACCAGATTTTCACACAGTGTCAAATCCTAGAAAAGACCCACGAAAAATACATCAATACACCTATTTGCCTATTACAAAGCCGACAGCCCAATCCGCTGAGAGGCATTCCTGCAAAATTAATACGGCTATGCAGGATAACTTTAACTAGCACAGGGTCACAGTTAAAGTCGGAAAAAACTTCTCGGAACCATTCAATACCGAACGAGAATTCAGACAATGCCAGTTTGTCGTGTAATCTTTTTAACATTCTGCTGGACATTCGGGCACTCTGTACACCAAACGGCATATGTTATTGTCTACGCCGATGACATCGACATAATGGATCGAACATTGCGAGCGGTAACATACACTTTTGAACGAATGGAGAAGGAGTCTGCCAAAGTGAGACTGGCAGTAAATGGCGAGAAGACCAAGTTTATGGTATCAATGCGCAAGACGTCTAGTAGACTCGGACCAACGTTGGAACTTTAAATCTACGGCTTCAAAGTAGTGAACAATTTGCCCCAGTACCGCCATTAATAATACTAATAACATTATCTTTGAAATCCGGACGAGGATTGTGTTGGCCAATAGATGCTACTATGGCGGTTTGGAAACAAGGATACATACCGCCAGACCAAACTCACGCTGACGCTGATACTACCCGTGCTGTTATATGGATCTAAAGAGTGGGTACTTGCGCAAACACATGAGGCAGCTCTTCAAGTGTTTGAGTGAAAAATTCTCCGGAAGATGGATGGGCCGATCGGATAAACCATGAGTTGTACAATCTATTCGCGGATATCGAAATAGTCAGACGTATCGAGCTGCAGCGACTACATGACCCAGCATGTTGTGAAAATGGATGAGGATGCCCCAGATCAAAAGGCATATAAAAGCGAGCCATCTACTGGTTCACACAGAAGGGGAAGGTCACGCCTGGAAATCCTTTTCAACCTCGGCTTTTGGAACAAATGTTCTGTCTCAAACAAGAGAAGTAAATGGCTCTTATTTGATTTTTCAAGTTCTCATGGAGTGTCAATTCTTCCTACTAAACATGATCAATATTGTTTCACTTTTTAAGGAAGCCCCCCATATTACGCTATATCCCGAATTTCGGAGGGCTTGGACAATGCTTGAACAAAATTAGCTGTAATTTAATATTTTTGGATTATCACCATAGTAATGTACACCCATTATTTGGTATTTAAGGGGTTTGGCATGTTTTTCAACCGAATTCGATTTAATATGATTTTTCAAATTTTAATGGGTAGTCAAATCTTCCAATATAGGTTTATATATTGATATAAGCCCAACTGAAAGTCCCGCTCCTTTTTTAATAAGAAATAAATTTAAAAAATTCGATCTTTGTAACGTTACTTTTACGAAACTATTACATAACACTATCACATAACACCATAAAATAGTCCCCATATAAATGTCCAGATCGACTTGAGGAATTTGGATTGCACCCCACTTGGTGGAGGGTATAAAAAATCGGCCCGACTGGACTTTGCGACGTTTTAAAGTTTTTTTTTTTTTTAATTTTCAGGCAAAGATGCCGATTTATCAAAATGGATTTTCGGAGCTGAATTTGTAGATTTAAGTAACCTATCTTGGTGCATACCATTGTAGCATGCAAAAGGAAATGAGATAGATCCATAGTTACTTTTGAGGGTATACAGAGAATCACCCTCTGAGACGATTTATTCATTACCGTAAGGTCGTCTTTCTGTCTGTCAATATATTGCAATGTTCAACAAGATTTTGTGAGGTGGAAAATTCCTTAAGGGGATGAATGCTCTTAGCTATACCAAGTATCATCGGTATAGTTTGCCTTGGTCTGTGGTAATTTCGTTTCTGGCTAAGAATACATTTTCAGAGCTAAAGTCGATGACTTTTAAATTTTTTTTTAGATTTCCAAGATTATTGTCATTCCACCCCAATATCAAATACATTTCAAATGCCTAACATAAGTTCTAGTACTTGTACTTTCTTAAAGAAAGTTTTATAAATTCCAATTGTAATTTATTTATGAATTTAAATCAATATTTATTATAGTTGTAGTTGTTGTCATCGTCATTATTATTATGGTGAATAGCTTTGGGTATGTACGTACGTACATACGTTCATTAAATAATAAAGGCGTGAAAATATTATCTGTTAAACGGAAACACCAAACAAAAACCCAAGTAAACAATTTCCGTTGTTTGATTTTAATTTTTGTTGGGACAAACCGGCAGACGGACGGACAGAAGACGTAGCAGAAGAAGAAGGCAAAGAAAGGACAAAGCAACACTGCTAGCTTGGCTGGCTGACATGTAACGTTTCATCTCCGGTATCTGTTACGATTTCATTTAGAAAACGAGCACAGACATTGAGGCGCGTTTATTTGGTTTCCCTTCGACTTCCATGGAATTAGGTTGGTACTCCACATCGAAATGAAGTTATTTTTGTTTTCTTCTTTGTATTTATTATTTATTTGCTTTAATTTGGTGTTAAATATTTTTCTTTGGCAAATTTTGTTTGGTCGTTTGGGTTTGTTTTCCAAACTAATGATTGGTTGTAAATTATAGTCTGATGTGTGAAATTTTATTTTAAAGGTGTTTCTTGACGGATTAATTATGTTGATATCATCCACAAGCATATTTCGAATTACCAATATAATTATAAATTAGATGAAAAGCAATAATTTGGTATTTTGGATTTGTTGTAGAAAATATCTTCCGGGAAACAATTTTTGAATTTGCCCCAATTATTTGTGCAGCCCACATAGTTTAAAACACCACAGTATATAAATATACCAATCTCATATCTCAACTATCTAAATCGATCCGGCAATGTGTATCCATACGTCTGGCCCGTTTAATGAACGTAAAATCCGTAGTTGTGAGTTATGATACGAACACAATGAACATTTGAACGGGAAATGGGATCTGGTCAACTAATAATCCAGCTTGTCTTCATAACGATCTGTCGAATTTTAACAAGTCAAATTTTGAAGGAATAATATATTTGAAGGAATAAATGATAATTTTGTATTCCATATATATTCATATTCTATTCAGTATTTTTAGAGACGCAAATATGGGCATATTATCACAAAAATCAGGAGTTAGTACAGTTGTTATCAATTTGGGTAGTAATGCCTACCATCTGATACAAAATATCAAGGTCTTGCTAAAGAAGAAGAGGGAACCTTCAGAAGAACATGAGGTGCCGTTAAAGAACAGAAGGTTAATATTTTAAGAGATCACTTTGTTTCTTATAGGAGAACAGGAGTTCTAATAATAGAAGGCCAGGAACCCTTATTGTAAAAGTCAATAAGGTTTCTTATTGTAGAGCAAGACGTCCTCTTATAGACGACTTGAAGTTTTTCGTAGGGAGAACCAAAATGAACATAAAATCTTTCAATAAAAAACCAGAAGATCGTTCAGAAGTAGGTGACAAGTTATTCCTACAAAAAACCCGATTTCATCTTAGACTAGAATTGTATTTTAAAGGCCAGAAGTTCTCGTTTCAGGATATTTGATCATATGTACTTTTTCAAAACCTAAAGGTTTTGAAGATAACAGAAGATAATCTTTCAAAAAGGTCTCATCCAGAACTTCAGAACGTCCTCTTGTAGAAGGTATCTTATAGAAGGTCAGAATGCCAACCTTTAGAAGACGGGAATGCGGAAGACGGAAGGAATTTTGTGGAGGAATATGTGGTATTCCTATAGAAGACCATAGGTAAAATAAGTCCACAAAAGACCTTAGACTGTTTTCTTATAGAAGACAGTCTTCAACATCGAGTTAGAGACCTTCAACATCGAACCTTAAAAGAGTAGTTACAGTACGCGAAGTAGGAATTCTCTAGCGTATCTCCTCTTGCTTTTCACGTGTTTCTCAATCTGAAGGATTTTTTGTCAATGATTTTTTTTTTTGGTCTTGGTCAACGTATCTCTGGCAATAACATATTTCTTTCCGATATACCTTCTTGTCCAGTACCTTTTTGACTTATCTTTGATTTCGGGAACCCGCCGAGGGGTTTAAAAGGTATCTTTAGAGCATCTACTCTTGGCTTCTTTGTTGGTTTTGTTTGTCGGCTACTGTCGAATCAGATATGGCAGTTTCCCATTAGATATGTAGACATCCTTCTGTTCCATACCTGACAGCCTCGTCTGACTTGAGAGTGAGACTTTGAGAAGCGTAGTTCCTTGTCAATTTGCCAGTTGTGACAGAAGCTACCCCATTCTTCAATGAGATTGGGGAGTAACTCGTAATGTTGTTATTTATGTCACTCAGAACAGCATTGAAGTTGTCTCCTTCAGCGACTAATGTCATTTGCATCGAACGTTATCTTTTACATTTGACATTAATAAATGAGTCCGTGTCCGAATCCGAACCCTATAAATAATCTGAATGTAATTCTATACCTAGTTAGCCATCATAGTCTGTCTGTTAAAATCACGATAAAGATCGTTATAAGATATCGGTCCACGATTTGGTATAGCTCCCAATTACGGCACCGTGCAATTTTATGTAGTTCGAAGATTAGCATTTTCTTTGCTGGCTGACATATGTATATCTATGCGGAAAATTATTAACACAGGACCATGTTTTGTTATATGCCGCATATAAAAAGTCCTGCCTTTTTTGAGTATTTAGCGGTATTTTCGAACCGAAAGGCCTGTGATTTTCAATAATGGGTTTTTCGGTTTCGATTTGCATGAAATTTTGTACAGCCTAATGATATAGGTCTAGCATGATGTGTGTTAAGTTTCCCGAAAATCGGTTCAGATTTAGATATAGCTCCCATATTTATTTTCGTCCGATTTAATGTAAGTGGTGCACCAAATGTAAGTGGTGCACATATATCTTTCGATTTGCACGAAATTTGGCATAGTGTACTGAATTAAGTCTTGAATGATGTGTGCTAAGTTTCGATTCAGATTTTGACATAGCTCCTATATATTTATATTTTCTTCCGATGTTATGTAAATTGTGCACTAAAGACCCAAAGTTTGCCCGATTGTACAATGAACTGTAGTTAATATAAATTAATATAAGGCAAGTCTCGTTGAAATCGGTTCAGATTTAGATTTTACACAAAATTGACACAACATTTTCTACAACGTACTGAAGTTAGTATAACCTAGAAGTAAGATGAAAATTATGCACGAAAGTCCCCAGGTGGGTCCAATTGGCACAACATTTTGCACAACGTACTGAAGATACTATAACATAACGTGTGGCAAGTTTCTTGAAATCGGTTCAGATTTATATATAGCACCTATATAGATTCGTCCAATTTTAAGTAAAAGGTGCTCAATAGACCCAACATTAGGCCGTTTTCTACAACATTTTGCACAACGTACTGAAATTAATATTGCTTAACGTTTGCCAATTGTTGTAGGAATCGGTTCTGATTCATCAGTTGAATATACCCAAAGTGGTGAGGGGTATCATATAGTCGATCCCGTCCGACTTTCCCTGCTGGTTTTTGATTTGTGGTTTTGGAGTCAAGATGCATATACGCAGAAAATTTTCATTATAGTTCCATGTACGGACCTGAGAACATTCCTTATATAGTGTTCCCATTTTAAGTATTTTGATGCATGGTTTTTAGCCGCATATACCCACAAATGTTGGTCGATATATGTTGGTGGGTATTACAAATTGGGATCGGAAGTTTTGGAATACATACGCCATCGAGTAAGTGGAGAACATAATATCGACTCCCTTCGAATACAATCTGACTGTAAATAATAAAAAATCGACAGTCGTGTAAAACCCCAGGGCAGAGTAGTCATCTCTGAAGCTAGGAAATTAGAATAATGTAGAGGGTCAATATTCGCCTCATCAGTACAAATTCGTATATCCGTTGATAGTCCGGGTCTGGGTATTTCACTCGAAGCAATCCAATATAATAATTTTGCAATCCTCAAACTGTTGACGCGCCCAATGGCCATTTAGATATCATCCCTACAGATGAATATAATCCTTATAGCATGTCATAAATTAGGTCCAGCGTAATGTTACGTTATAAGCCATTAGCAATTATAACACTCTCTAGATTTCTATACAATGGTTTAAAAAAACGCCACTTTAAACCAATTTTTTTAAGCTGTTGTTACAATTATTGTTGTTGCTTTTTTATTTATTTCCCATACAATTTATGAAACCATTAATGTTTGTGTGCTGTCCGATAATGTTACGATATTCGAGTCGTTACTTTTTTTTTGTAAACTCTTTGACAATATTAAATGGCTGCAACATTTCAGTGGGCTGTCATCAGCAACACTTCCATTTTGGACTGAAAAATGTAAATGCTTTTGCATTTTAAATAACAATAATTGCGTTCATTTCGATTTAAATTGATCTCCGGCATCTAGAATTAAATGTATTAAAAGTTACAGATTTTTCCAAAAAATAAAAATCGGGGAAAAAATAAACAGAGCGAAAATCGCTTTGATTTATTTCACAATGAATTGAGAAAAACATGTTGCATTCGGTCGCATTCAAAGCTAACGACCAACTTTGATGCCGTCGGTTGTGCTTGTTTGGCTCTATGGCTGTGGGCCTGCCGCCGCTGCTGCCAACACACAACACCACTGCTCTAATGGACCTTGACATATCAACGGCAATTCCAATTCATATCAATTAAATTAAATTTATTGCAAAAAAATATATAAATTTATTTATTCCAATTTTTTTTTTGTTTTTTTTTTTTTTTTTGATTCCAATTCAAGTGGATGGATGTTTGAAACTTTGTGTATTTATATATGTACACATGTTGAGTTATTTATATAGCCAGTCGATTTTCGTAGAGAACCAGAATCGTACAATAACAACAAACAAATCGATTTCATAGCTGTTGCTGCGGTTTGGGTTCGCATTTGCCGGCTGTGATTATCTAGCGAGCAAAATCACCAATACAAATTGTAAATGCAGTAAATAAATCACGACGCGAATGCTTTAAGAGCCGATTCACAAAAAAGTAATAGCAGCAACAACAACAAAAGATCAGCACACAAAATATGTGGAACATGTGTCAGTTGTGGTGGCTGCCACCGCACCGCAGCACAGCACAGCACAGCTCATGCAACAACACAGCACTTAGAATTCACACGTTTTTTGTTTCACTTTTTTCGGCATAATGTGTGAAAGATCTTTGAAAATTTTCAATCAACAATAAAAAAGAAAACAATCGGCATATCAATGCACAATGGGTTCGGAATGGAAATCGGTAAGGATAGAAATGCTACTCAACAAACTACTCTTGAGTTCATTGGAAATGGTGTCCATTGGCATTACATCATAGAATCAGGTCCAAAATGACACTTTGACACCACCAGCAGGTTGCACACGTCTGGTCCGAGCACCTCGAATGAGGAAGTTGTAAAAGGTTTCATGTTATCCCTATCTAGCCTCACTCACTATAATTGTGCCTGCAATGTGGAGGAAGTATAGAATTTAGTCCCTTTTTAGGAAAAAAAAGGTTTTTACCTTCTCTCCCTTTGGAGGTGGTAAAATCGTTTAGTTTTTGTAACCAAAACCGGTCACCCTATTCTTGCAGTGATACGGCTCCTGGATGAGTGTAATTTCGATCATGGAAAGGGTATGAGGCAGATTAAACTGGACCGCGCTTAGCGATTACTTCTGGTTACTGCGCTCTTTGATGGGGGGAACTCGGAATTGTAGCTTTCTCTACCCTGAATGCATCTCCATCTTGTTCCACTTCAAGTATTCACCTCAAGTAGAATCGGTGCTGAACATGGGGAGAAGATCCACTCGGGTTTTCAACCATCCTCAGTGTTATTTTCCCTTTCCATAAGGGGTGGGGGGATTCCCACTGAGGGTCCCATCACGCTCCATATCTGGAGGACTCCCCTCCCAAAAGGCGGTTAATACGATTAATCGTTTTTTTAAGGAGATCCGACGGCTCCTTAGTTCCCTTGCTAATCACATTAACCCCTTTACAGATACCTATCGACTGTCAACCAATGATCTTCAATGATGCACCCATCGGGATCAACTCGATCATTGTTTAATTATTGTCTTAAAGAAATTCGAGGACTCTTTAGTCCCACAGTTAATTACCTTGTACAGGGTTACCTGACCAAACAGAAACCGAAGAGATGCTTCACATACCTATCGACTGACAATCAATGATCTTAACTGATGCACTCATCGGGATCAGCTCGATCAATGATTGATCCCTATTGAGCAGCGGTGTCGCCATGCTTCGGAATCAGGGCATGGGACGCTTGCTTCTAAATGCCAAGTTGAGCTTTCGCCTTTTACTTCTTCACAGCAGGTCGCTGCTCATTCGAGGACCAAATCCTTTTCACAGCCACTGATTGAGTTGGAGGTTTCGTCTCCATATTAACAGTTATCGCTTTTTTGGAGACCTTTTTAAGCGAAGATTGTGTCAAGGAGTCCTGATTGATCATAAATCTGATCATCAGGATCAGTGTTAGGCACTCGTTAGTCTTTTACAACCTGGGTTGAGCACATTGTCTCTGTGTTTCGGAATCGGTCTCTGGGACTCTTGCTTCGAAACGGCAGGTTTGGTCTCGCCTCTTCTTTACCGCTTTTAGCGGGAGTCTTCATCGACAAAACCGATGCAGTTTGCCGGGTATCGAGTGACCTAGTTGGTTTCTTCGCAGCAGATGTGTCGCCATGCTTCGGAATCGGTCTCTGGACTCTTTCGTCTAAACGCCAGATTGTGCTTTCGCCTTTTACTTCTTCACAGCAGATCGCTGCTCATTCGAAGACCAAATCCTCTTCAAAGCCACTGATTAAGTTGGAGATTTGGTCTCCAGATAACCAGCAATCGCCTTTCTGGAGACGTTTTTAAGCGAAGATTGTATCAGAAGTTCTGATTGATCATAAACCTGCTCATTGTGAACAGTGCTTGCCACTAGTTGGCCTTTGTATCCCAGGGTTGAGCATAGTGTCTCTATGCTTCGGTATCGATATCTGGGACTATTGCTTCAAAACGGCAGACTTGGTCTCGTCGACGTAACCGAAGCAGTTTGCCGGGCATCGAGTGACCTGGTAGTTTCCTTCACAGCAGTACATTCTGTACATTCCGGATTTTGGCAAAACAACAGCAGGTTGATTCGGGGTGTTTGGTTATGGCTTAGAAGTGGGTTGTGTCTTGGCCGTCTTTCTATAGGACTTTTTATGCGCTCTTCTTCTACCCGACTTCGACACTACCCACCCACTTTCGCAACGGAAAATGGTGTCAAAGACTTCACAACATTCAGGGAACCCCTCCATGATCCTGACTGATCAGAAATCCACCCATCAGAAATATAACCATTGGGTTCAGAATGACCAATGATTGTAGGTTTTTTAGAACCTGTTGATTGAACAGCATGCATCGGTATTGCTATCTGGAAAACTTTGAATTGGCAGATTAGGTGTTGCATCTTCTTCTTAGCAGGAGTCTTTTTCGACGTAACCGGTTGAGCACAGTTTCTCTATTCTTCGGTATGGGTCTCAGGAACTCTAGCTTCGAAACGGCAGATTTGGTCTCGTCTCTTCCTTACCGCTTTTAGTGAGAGTTTGCGGGGCATCGAGTGACCTGGTAGGTTTCTTTGCAGCAGGTTTCTGTAGATTCCAGATTTTGGGAAGACAACAACTGGCTGATTCGGTGTGTTGGGTTCTACCTTAGAAGGGGGTTGTATTTTGGCCGCCTTTATAGGGTACTTTTTACGGGCTCTTCTTCTAGCACTACCTTCCCTCTTTCGCAATGGAGGATGGTGTCAAAGATTACCAACATTCAGGGTCCCCTTCCAAGATTCTGATTCATCAGAAATCTACCCATTTGGATTAGCTTGGTCAATGATTGTCTCTCGTAGGTCTTTCGGAACCCCTGATTGAACAGCATGCATCGGTATTGGTCTCTGGGACCCTTCGAAACGGCAGATTAGGTGTTACACATTCTTCTTAGCAGTAGTTTTCGTCGACGTAATCGACGCATACGAAACAGTTTGCATCGAGCGACCGTTTGGGTCTCTTCGAACAGGTAGCTGCTCATCCGAGGACCACATACTCTTCATAGCCAATCCTCTTCAGAGTTACAACAGAAGCGAACACATTCTGCATCGCAACAACTGCCCTATTGTTAGAATCCTAGTGCTGGGTTTTGCCAAACGACATCAGACGGATTTGGTATATCGAATTGTTGCTCACAAGGTGGTTGCGCCTTCGCTTCCTTTTTGGAGGTACGTTGTATCAAAAACTAATTAACATTCAGGGACCCCATCGCAGCTGGTAATTGATCAGAAATCCCTGGAATAATTTTCCCGGTTGTACTCAGGCTGCTTACCTCAGGAAGTCTACTTCAAAAGCTACGTCGGAATTTTTTCGAACAAGAAGTCCCTCGCAATATAATTTGTCCAGTTCCATGAGTATGAATTTGAGGTCCTTCTTGATCTGAAAGCATTTCTTATCGGTAATCGAGTCCCTATCCCTATTTCGGTAAATCAAAAGTTAACCGGTAGTTAATTTTGTCGGAGACATCTTTGGCATTGAACATCAGACGGATTCGAGTGATTGGATTGTTGCTCACAAGGAGGTTGCGCCTTTGCCTCCTTTGTGGAGGTACGTGGTATCGAGAACTAATTAACATTGAGGGACCCACACGAAGCTGGTGATTGATACGAAAACCCTCAGGAAGTCTACTTCAAATGCGACGTCGGAATTCTTTCGAACAAGAAGGCCCTTGCTATGTCATTTGTATAGTTCTGTGAGAATGAATTTGAGGTTCCTCTTAATCGAGAGACATTTCTTATCGATAATCGAGTCCCTATCCCTATTTCGATAAATCGGTTACAGAAGTTAACCGCATTCCGGCAGATATTTTGGTTGGAGACTTCTTTGGCATTTATATGTTTTTGGTTGTTGCTGTAGCTGCCCTATTCCTTTTACACAATGGGCTGAGTTGACAGACGTTGGCCGAGAGACTCGGGTCGTTTCGCCTCGTAGACCTCTCTGTCGTGGACAAGTTTTTGGTGGTTTGTTGTGTTGATAAGTCATCCATCGCTTCAATGGGAAGGTCATCCATATTAGCATCCACTGCAATGGAAATTTGCTTCGGAAGTCTCAAAAAGCCACTCCCCACCATACAGTTAGGATTTCCACCCTCGTCTCTCCATCTGTCCTTTTCCATCTCATATGATGACTCACCTGGACTTAGAGGAATTATTTGGATTGTCGTTCTGTTGATCACTGTGGTATCCATAGCATCTTCCCCGTCAGTAGGGGCTGAGTTATCCCTCAGTTTTTCGGTGAGGATTTAAGGTCGGCCTTTTTACCAGCTCAAAGGTTTCTCAACCTTCCCTGTCTCCCTCGAAGATCCAGATTGTGTATTTCCATTACACTTCTCAACCCATCCTAGCTCACTGTGCCACAAAATTGGAAAATCCAATGAAAATATTTTTTTTTTCTGAAAATATGTTATTTTGCAAATGAGAAAATGGAAAATGAAAGCAGAGCATCAAGATTTTCTTACGATGACTATCATCACAGTCATTCATCAAAGTGTAAATACCGTCGTCGTGTCTCGCACATCTATAGTACACAATTGGAGGAAACAGCAACAACAACAACCACATCGATATCAAGGAAATATCGGGCATTTTTGCTGAACATAGTATCGGTTGTGTGTTTAGATACAACATCTTTGTTCATCATTGGTGAGAGATTGAATGCAACGGAAAAATGCTGTTGGTGTTGTTGTTGCTGTAGTTGTATATCTTTGACTGGTGCTAATACCTCTTAAGCAGACAATGAGATGATAATGATGAGGAGCGTGGTAGGATGATGGCAATATGTTGTTGGGCTGCCTCTCGGATCATGAGTGTTAACAGATATACACATTCATTTCATGATGATACATGTTAACAATGGATTGGATGCCAATGTTGGATGACGACGACAACAGCGGATGATGCGAGCGCTCGTTCGGTGGTGATGATAATGATGAACGCCAGCCAGACAGCCAGCCATCCAGTCAGTCAGCTAGCTATCAGATTTTCAAGTGTCCATATCTAAAAGCCTTCATAAATCTTTAACCGAAATTTTATAATGAAATCACTGCCAGCCGATGGAGATTGATCTATACGAATGGGAAAAATTGTGTTAACATTTTCTTTAGTTTTATTTTTTGAATTTCATTGGTTATTTATAGAATATTTATTGTAATAAGTTTTACAGCAACGATTTGTTGTGTACATATTTTGAAATATATTCGATATCGAACCAAAAAATAATAAAAAAATGCCAAAATTGCAAGTTATTGAGGTCGTTTTTATTATCCAATTGAAAAAAAGAAAATTTCCCGCAAATGACCGGCCAGCCAGCTTGTTTGAGTGTGGCAGATATCGGGTATAATGTGTAAATTGCTGTGATTTCGGGCGATTTATATTGATAAACATAACACAAGTCATTTGATTTCATAAAAGTAATTTTCTAGCAGGTAGGGGCAACCTATAATGCAAGAAGTGACATTTTGATATTTAATCACTACCAGTTGCAAAAAGCACCCGACAGACGAGTGTCAGCATTCATATAAAAACCTAATTGCGGATCGTGCTTTTATCTGCCTCCCATATAAGCCCTCCTTTAATTAATTATTGGCCATACCCGCAGTTTCGTGTTCCCCAAACTAACAAATGTTATGGAGATTTTCTACAAATTACCTACCAACCAACAAACAAGCAAACCAAAACGATCGAACGACCACGCAAATCGGATAACAAAAAACCAAAGACACACAACATGATGTTGGCGTTTGCGTGTTTTCAACATTATCGTTTGTCAACGTTTTGGCACTTGTGGAAAATTACTTTTGATTTGTCCGCACAACACAACCGCCGAACTGGACACAACTCCGCCATACCATTCAAATATCTTCGACGAAACACTGAACATAGTTACATAGTAGATCAATTTTACACAACAACAGCATATGTTCATAGCTATGGCAAAATTTTGTCCATACAAAATATATAATAGACGTACCGAAAATCGGAAAAAATCAATAGCAAAGAAAAATATTTGAAAATCTCTTGTGATTTCAAAAGAAATCGACAAAATATTTGCGTGCTTATATTTTATGATTAACTTCCCTATAATGTGGATGGTGTGTTTGATGATAGCATAGTGTTTGTAACAACTACTCGGGTTACCGACATCTAGTGGATAATGAGTAAACTAAAATCGTTTCAACGCATTACTACTGTTAGTAATTCATTATAACAAAGAAATACCGATTAGTTCGTAAATTCAGCAAAAACCAGTAAGGAAAGTAGTAAAATCGGACGGGGCCGACTATATGATACCCTTCACCACTTTGGGTATAAATCCTAACAGACGTCGCATTTTGAAGGACCAGTAAAATGAAATTGGATCCATAAACATGCCATTCTGCAACCTTTATATACACTATATAGAGTTGCTTCTTAAAATCGGATAAAATTATGTAAATCAATTTAAAGTAAACATCAATCGGACACCCGTTGATTATATGGATAAATATCTGATTAACATATAAAAGCTATATCGAAATCCAAACCGATTTCATCGAAACTGGTAACAGGTTTTGAGTTCTTGATGCATCATTTACTTAAAATCGGGAGAAAATATATATGGTAACTCTATCCAAATTTGAACTGTTTTCAACAGCAACTTCTACATGCTAGGTTATATTAACTTCAGTACGTTGTGCAAAATTTTGTGTCAATCGGCCTAATGTTGGGTCTTTGGTGTACCTTTTACTTAAAATCCGACGAAACTATATCTAGGAGTTATATCTAAATCTGAACCGACGTCAACAAAACTTGTCACACTTTATGTTATATTATCTTCCGTACGTTGTGCAAAATTATGTGCCAATCGGACCCACCTGGGGAAAATTTTGTGTCAATGTAGTGTCAAGGCGTAATTCGGATTAAGGGTCATTGACCCCGGATTAAGGCTTAATCCGGATTAAGGGTCATTGACCGCGGATTAAGGCTTAATCCGGATTAAGGGTCATTGACCGCGGATTAAGCCTTAATTCGGATTAAGGGTCATTGACCCCGGATTAAGGGTCATTGACCCCGGATTAAAGGTCATTGACCCCGGATTAAGGCTTAACCTGGATTAAAGGTCATTGACCCCGGATTAAGGCTTAATCCGGATTAAAGGTCATTGACCCCGGATTAAGGCTTAATCCGGATTAAAGGTCATTGACCCCGGATTAAGGCTTATCCGGATTAAGGGTCATTGACCCCGGATTAAGGCTTAATCCGGATTAAGGGTCATTGACCCGGATTAAGGCTTAATCTGGATTAAGGGTCATTGACCCCGGATTAAGGCTTAATATGGATTAAAGGTCATTGACCCCGAATTAAGCCTTTATCCGGTTTAAGGGTAATTGACCCCGGATTAAGGCTAAATCTGGATTAAAGGTCATTGACCCCGGATTAAGGGTCATTGAACCCGGATTAAGCCTTAATCCGAATTAAGGGTCATTGACCCCGGATTAAAGGTCATTGACCCCGGATTAAGGCTTAATCCAGTTTAAGGGTCAAGGCTTAATCCGGATTAAAGGTCATTGACCCCGGATTAAGGCTTAATCCGGATTAAGGGTCACTGATCCCGGATTAAGGCTTAATCCGGATTAAGGGTCACTGACCCCGGATTAAGGCTTAATCCGGATTAAGGGTCACTGACCCCGGATTAAGGCTTAATCCGGATTAAGGGTCATTGACCCCGGATTAAGGCTTAATACGGATTAAGGGTCATTGACCCCGGATTAAGGCTTAATACGGATTAAGGGTCATTGACCCCGGATTAAGGCTTAATCCGGATTAAGGGTCATTGAACCCGGATTATGGCTTAATCCGTATTAAGGGTCATTGACCCCGGATTAAGGCTTAATCCGGATTAAGGGTCACTGACCCCGGATTTAAGGTCATTCACCCCGGTGCAATGCAGCTAAGTGCAATGCAGATAAGTGCAATGCAGATAAGTGCAATGCAGATAAGTGCAATGCAGCTATGCGCAATGCAGCTATGTGCAATGCAGCTATGTGCAATGCAGCTATGTGCAATGCAGCTATGTGCAATGCAGCTGAGTGCAATTCAGCTATGTGCAATGCAGCTATGTGCAATGCAGCTATGTGCAATGCAGCTAAGTGTTATGCAGCTAAGTGCAATGCAGCTCAATTAAACGACTATAAAATATCGATTTACCTATTAGAAAACATGAATGAGGTACTTAAGAAAATTCGTACTTATTGGTATGAACCATACTAGAAGGTTTAGTGAACGGATAGAGATGGAAAACCTAAATTTGGAACTAAAATTACATATTAGAGTGCATGATTGAGGTAGTGTTGGAAATTCGAATTTATACCAATTTAGATCTATGGTAGAATTTAGAACGGATAGGGCTGTGATTCTGAAATTTGTGATTAAAGTTACTGTTGGAGTGTAGAATTGAGGAAGATTTGTATAATCGAACTTTCGTCTACGAAATGTAATAAATGGCAAATTTTTTACAATTTGGATGGTAATTGAAATTCAGATCAATTTTGAATCTGTATATAAGATGTATAAACTTGATATTAGATGTATGAATAGAAGTGAAATTCGGAATTATAGTACAACAAAGGGCGAGGATTTTTTTTAATAAACCGAGTCCTTAAAAATTTATATTTAAAAAAAATCTGAGAGAATACCTTAAAAATGTATATTTAAAAAAAATACATACATATATCTAAATCTTGACCATTTTCAGGAAACTTAACACACATCATTTAAGACCTAATTCAGTACACTATGCCTAATTTCATGTAAATCGAAAGTTATATAGGGACTTTGGTGTACCATTTACATTAAATCGGACGAAAATATATATGGGAGCTATATCTAAATTTAAACCGGTTTCCACGAAATTTAGCACACATCATTCTAGACTTTATTCAGTACGCTGTGCCAAATTTCGTGCAAATCGAAGGATATATAGGGACCGTTTACATAAAATTGGACGAAAAAATATATGAGAGCTATGTCTAAATCTGAACCGATTTTCACGAAACTTAACACACATCATTCTAGATTCAATTCAGTACGCTATGCCAAATTTCGTGCAAATCGAAAAATATATATGGGTTTTGGTGCACCATTTGCCGTAAATCGGACGAATCTTAGCACACATTACGCTATGCTTGGTGCTCCATTAACATAAAATCGGACAATAATAAATATTCGAACTATATATAAATCTGTACCGATTTTCACAAGACTTAACACACATCATTCTAGACTTAATTAGGTACGCTATGCACAATTTCGTGGTAATCGAAAAAATATGGGGGCTTTGGTGCACTGTTAACATAAAATTGGACGAAAATATATATGGTAGATATATATTTTTGTACCGATTTTGACGAAATTTAACACACATCGTTCTAATCTCAATTGAGTACGCTGTGTCAAATTTCTTGCAAATCAAAAGATATATAGGACATTGGTGCATCATTTACATTAAATCGGACGAAAATATATATGGGAGCTATATCCACATCTGAACCGATTTTTCCCAATTTCAATAAGGTTCGTCCTTGGGTCAAATGAGTGAGCTGTGCCAAATTTCTTCTTAATCGGATCATAAATGTGACCTGTACTTTGTTTACAATTTAACATCAACAGACGAATGGTCGGACGGACGGGCATGCATTAATCGACTCAGAAAGTAATTCTATGCATATTCTCAAAAGGAAGCATGGGTCTATCTCGTTTCCTTTCTGGGAAAGGATCTTGAAATACCGAAAATTTGTCGTGAAATCCAAAAAATACTAAAATTTGCATTTCCCTTATATGGGCCGATGTTTGAAGTGGATAATTTTAGGAGAACACAAAATTTAAAAGTCGAAACCGTTTTATGGTGGCCAGTGCCAGCGATATATATGTAAACCAGTAAGGAAAGTAGTAAAGTCGGACGGGGCCGACTATATGATACCCTTCACCACTATGGGTATATTAGGACTATTAACATGAAATTGGATGAAATAAAATATGTGATATTTATCTAAATGTGAATCTACCTAGATCTATCCATTAACATGTCATTCGTATGTTACAATGGGACAAAAGTATGTAAATCGACTTCAAACAAATATAAATAGGTCATCCGTTGGGAAATGTCTGTACTTCTATAAAAGGCAACTACGTAATTCTAGGCTCAATTTTGTACGTTGTGCAGAATTTGATGTCAATCTGACTAACATGAGGAGTTTGATGCCCAATTTACTTGAAATCGGGCGAAAATATATATGGAAGCTCTATCCAAATATTAAGCGATTTCACACAAACTTGTCACAGGTTATACTATTTTCAGAACGTTTTGTTCCTATCAGCCTATTGGTTCCTTGTCGCGTCAATTACTTAAAATCAATCTATAATAAAAGGGAGCTATATCTAAATCGTTATCGTTATGCCAAATTTCGTGCAAATCGAAGGATATATAGGGACTTTGGTGCACCCTTTACATGAAATCGGACGAAACTATACATGGGAGCTATATCTAAATCTGGACCGATTTTCTCGAAACTTGGCAGACATCATTCTAGGCTCAATTTATTACGTTATGCCAAATTTTGTGCAAATCGAAAGGTATATAGGGACTTTGGGGCACCATTTACATGAAATCGGACGAAACTATATATGGGAGCTATATCTAAATCTGGACCGATTTTCTTGAAACATGGCAGACATAATTCTAGGATCAATTCAGTACGTTATGCCAAATTTCGTGCAAATCGAATGATATATAGGGACTTTGGGGCACCATTTACATGAAATCGGACGAAACTATATAGGGGAGCTATATCTAAATCTGGACAGATTTTCTCGAAACTTGGCAGAGATCATTCTAGGCTCAATTCAGTACGTTATACCTAATTTAGTGCAAATCGAAGGATATATAGCGACTTTGGTGCACCATTTACATGAAATCGGACGAAACTATATATGGGAGCTATATCTAAATCTGGACCGATTTTCTCGAAACTTGGTAGACATCATTCTAGGCTCAATTTAGTACGTTATACCTAATTAAGTGCAAATCGAAGGATATATAGGGACTTTGGTGCACCATTTACATGAAATCGGACGAAACTATATTAGGGAGCTATGTCTAAATCAGGACCGATTTTCATGAAACTTGGCAGACATCATTCTAAGCTCAATTCAGTACGTTATGCCAAATTTCGTGCAAATCGAAAGATATATAGGGACTTTGGGGCACCATTTACATGAAATCGGACGAAACTATATATGGGAGCTATATCTAAATCTGGACCGATTTTCATGAAACTTGGCAGACATCATTCTAGGCTCAATTCAGTACGTTATGCCAAATTTCGTGCAAATCGAAAGATATATAGTGACCGTTTACATTAAATCGGTTAAATATATATATGGGAGCTATATCTAAATCTGAACCGATTTTTCCCAATTTCAATAGGGTTCGTCCTTGAGCCGAATAAGTGACTTGTGCCAAATTTCATCCAAATCGGATCATAAATGCGACCTGTACTTTGTTTACAATTTAACATCAACAGACGGACGGACAGACGGACGGACGGACATGCATTAATCGACTCAGAAAGTGATTCTATGCATATTCTCAAAAGGAACCATGGGTCTATCTCGATTCCTTTTGCCTGTTACAAACATATGCACAAAGACATAATACCCTGTACCACAGTGTGGTGAAGGGTATAAAAATAAACCGAAGAGTATGAAAAATTTCACAAGCAAGGGGATCTGGTTTCCAGTACAATCGGAGAACATTTAGATGTTTCATAATTACTCGTTGGGGGAGATACATAAAATAGGTCCAACCATAAATATATACTAACAGAATTTGTGTGCCCTGAATAGGTTAAAATTATTCGCTGGCGGGGAACTCTTATGACATTTTTCGTCACTCAGAACAGATTTTTCATGTATAGATACTCCCAATGAAAACGCTTTGGTACTACAGTATGGAAAGTAATACATTGTATTCAATGCCCAAACTAAACTTCTGAAGCTACACAACTATGTTGTCAGGGTATTATAGCTTTGTGTAGCCCCATGAGTTTGTAACGCCGCGAAATATTGGTCCTAGACCCACCTTTAAGTATACCGATCGTCATATCTCGACTAGCTGAGTCGATTTAGACATGTGTGTCCGTCCGTCTGTCCGTCTGTCCGTCTGTCCATTATAATTTGTAAACACGATACAGGCCACAGTTATGGACCAATCTTCACGAAATTTTGCTTGTAGGATGGGTTCTGGCCTATGAAGACCCCTATTGTTTTTGGTAAAGATCGGTTAATATTTAGGGGATGAAATGGACCAAATACTTAATTTTTGTCGGGTTTTCTGGTCGCTCCAGAGTCTGCAATTATGACCCAAACATTTCGAATTTTTACATGGAGAAGGGGATCGGGCCAAAGAATAAGCATGCTTGTTTTGATAAAGATCGGTCAATATTTAGCGGTTGAAAAATTACAAAATTTGTATTCTAGAGCTTATATATTTACTCCTGAAGGACATAGACCCGATAAATTGATGTATATCCAAGAGGAGTGGTTGACCTTTAAATTGATACCAATTATATTGTCGTATGTACTCGGATGTGGGAGTTACACTTACATATTTACAGGTGCTTACGTACTGATATATTATTTATTAACACATTACCACACTAGAGGGCGGAAATGTAGCGCTGATCGCTTTTAAATTTTCCAGGGTACAGCTATCACGAAATATTGCCCACGCTCGGAATAAAAATCCGCAGAAAGTTAGAGTTCATGGTAGTTGTGTAGGGTATCGGCCCCGTCCGACTATACTGCTCCGCTCACTGGTTAAATTTTGTACATGGGTAATTATTTGCGCTTAGGCGTCTGATTGGGCTTTTGAAAATTTTTACGAAATGTACTAAAACAGCTACCATTGGTACTGGTTGAACTAATAGAGCTAGAATGTTGACTTTCGGTATGGAGAAACTCATACCTTAAGAATACGATAGATGGTACTAAATATAGTACCAAGGATGTTTAATAATGGAATAGGGTTAAAATTATGTCTTTAGTGTTGCGATAGGCAATAAGATAATGAATATGGCTGAAAGAAAACCACGAATGGGGACGTTATGGTGCAAATGAGGAGATCAGATGAAAAGCTGAACAAAATACTAAATTTAATGATTTCTTAGGTTGTGTAGGAAATGAAAAAGTATACTATAAGGTTACAAAATAAGTCTTGAAAACTACAAAATTCAAGAGCCATTTTGAACAAAGCTCATATAATCAAATACGATTTTTAGTAGACTAACTCATATCCACCAAGAAATAAAAGAAATTTATGTTAGTTAAATGGTATGACCCTATTAAAATACTCTCCATCCAATAGTCGTTCCCAAAATATTCAGCCCGTATAATGTACAAATTAATGACCATGAATCTTTTACCGGTTAATGCCACATATTTTAATGCGACTTCAAGTGTGCAACAAACAAAATAAATTTGTTTTATTAGGTTGAATTAAAACTTAGGAAAGCAATATTTTTCTATTTAAAACTAAAACCAGTGGTTTTATAGACACAACTCTGCCATAAACACATTATTTTGACACGTGCAGCCAGCAACTAGACGCACGCTGATGGAGGGTATATTTTATTCGGCCAGAGCTAAATTTTATGACTCCGTTTTAGTAGTTTTTTGTTACTTCACTCTAAGCCGTTTCAGGCGTATGCAGTAAGTAAACGAATGCATGTTATATACAAAAAATAAAACAAGAATAACAAAAACAAAATAATTCACAACCAAAACAACAACAAAAATCTTCAAATATTTTATATTAGATTGTTTTTAGAGGTTGTTAACAAGATTTGTAGCATAGCATAACAAAAAAACCGAAATAATTTCTGTTAAAAAGTTGTCTATTTTTTTATTCGCTGGCTGACTTTCTTGCCGCACTTGATGGTGATTTGTAACAAATCTTGTGTTGTTGTTGTTAGTTTTTTTGATACGATTTCATGATTTTTTATTTCAGCTGTGCGGTTTTTATGTTTTTGGGAAATTGCTGCCACAAAAAAGAATTTCATCATATGCAGATCAGCATAGCAATGTGTTTGATCAGCTGGATGGATGTATGGCTTGAGAGAGACGAATAATCATATTGGCGGACACCATGGCGTTATAGATGCATGTTAAATTTAGCTTATTGATAAAATTGCAATTTTTGCTTTGGATAAGTGTTGCGAGATTAATGTTGCAATTACATTTTGTAAAATATTTTGTAAATATGCTTTTTTGCCAAAGCAGTACATGCATATAAATATATTGGTAATAAATAATTTTATGCTCTTAGGTGTAAAGAAAATTGTTTTAATGTCAATATGTGGAGCAATTTTAATAAACATTGATAAATGCCAGCTTGTATGTCCGCAAAATGGACCACATGTGGGGTGAGTGTTACCGTCGATCATAGTAATGGATGGCTGGTGATCAGCTAACTTTTTCAAACAGAGATTCGAATTTGAAATTCATGTGAACTCAGTAAATTGTATCCAGGGTCTTGACTGATATATTCAAATGTGAACATAAAGGGAATAACCGACTATATGATACCCTTCACAAATTTCGGTACATATACGAACTGCTAATATATACAACATCCTGTAGATAAAACCAATTAAAACCAGTAAGGAAAGTAGTAAAGTCGGACTGGGCCGACTATATGATACCCTTAACCACTTTGGGGATATTCTACATATGTATCTTTACAGATGTCGTCTTTTCGAAGGAACATTGACATGAAATTGAACGAACATAAAAATGTGATCTTTATCTATAAGTTCACTGTTTAAAACGTAATATCAATCAAGCACCCATTGATTATTTGGTTTACAATCAACATGTATCTAAATCTGAACCGATTTCAAGAAAACTTGCCCGAGATTAATTTATATTACTTTTAGAACGTTTTGCCAATCGGCCTAGCTATGGGTCTTTAGTACACCATTTACAGTAACTTCAGTACTTTGTCCAAAATTGTGTGCAGGTCAGCCAATCTTTGGTTCTTTAGTGCACATTAGATCGGACGAAAATATATATTGGAGCTATATCTAAATCTGAACCGATTTTCACGAAACTTTCCACATATCATTCTGGACCCAATTCAGTACCCTATGCCAAATTTCGCAAAAATCGAAAGATATATAGAGACTTTGTAGACCCATTTACTTAAAATCGGACGAAAATATATATTGGAGTTATATATAAATCTGACCCGATTTTCTCGAAACTTGGCACAAGCCATTCTTGACCTAATTCAGTACTTTATGCCAAATTTCGTGCAAATCGAAAGATATATAGGGGCTGTGGTGCCTCACTTACCTTAAATCAGACGAAAATATATATGGGAGCTGTATCTAAATCTGGACCGAATTTCCCAAAACTTAGCACACATCATTCTAGACTTAATTTAGTACGCTGTGCCAAATTTCATGCAAATCGAAAGGTATACAGGGACTTTGGTGCATCATTTACCTTAAATCGGACGAAATTATATATCGGAGCTATATCTAAATCGGAACCGATTTTCTAGAAACTTGGCACACATCATACTGCACTTCATTCAGTACTCTATGCCAAAACTGATGCAAATCGAATGATTTAGGGGGACTTTGGTGTCCCATTTACCTTAAATCGGACGAAAATATATATGGGAGCTATATCTAAATCTCAACCGATTTTTCCCAATTTCAATAGGGTTCGTCCTTGAGCCGAATAAGTGACTTGTGCCAAATTTCATCCAAATCGGATCATAAATGCGACCTGTACTTTGTTTACAATTTAACATGTACAGACGGACGGATGGACGGACATGCATAAATCGACTCAGAAAGTGATTCTATGCATATTCTCAAAAGGAACCATGTGTCTATCTCGTTTCCTTTTGCCTCTTACAAACATATGCACAAAGACATAATACCCTGTACCACAGTGTGGTGAAGGGTATAAAGCCCATATTGAAATCATTGAAAAATTGCATGTCAAACGGGCAGACTTAAATTCGATGGTGTACCATTTGTATAAAATCGAGCAAAATTATGCATGGGAGCTGTATATGAACATGGACCTATTTAAGCAACCGTTGCATACACCATTCGACTTTTCGATCTTTCGATTTTATCAAAATTGTTCAAAATGGATTTTCGACTTTTACTGACTTCGCCAAAATCGACTAAAAATTTAATTTTTTATATGAATTAGTGTCAACAGATAAAGTAAAGTTCCGGAAAGTGCAATTTTTGAGCAATTTGAGATTTGTGATAAAAAACCAAGTATTTATAAAGAAAATCGAAAGTCGATTTTGAGAAGTTGACTTTACGATTTTCTCATAGATCAAAAGTCGACTTCGGCTTTTAGACTTTTCAATACAGAAAGTCGATTAATCGATTAGTCGAAAGTCGATTTACTTATCCCTACGTTGGAGGACCTTTGAGATAGAATCGGGCGGAATTAAATGTGTGGTCTACATAGTTATTCGAACCAATTAAAAAAGCACATATTGAAATCATTGAAAAATTGCATGTCAAACGGGCAGACTTGAATTCTATGGTGTACCATTTGTATAAAATCGAACAGTATTATACATGGGAGCTGTATATGAACATGGACCTAATCAATTGCATTCGCTATGCACTGCTTTATCTCAATCGGACAAATATTGGAACTTTGGAGCTCCATTTACATAAAAACGGAACGAAACGTACTACAATCTGGACATTATATAAAGATTGGGAGTTTGGTGCATTATTCACATAAAATCGGACGAAACTATATATTAGACCTATATCTAAATCCCAACCGGTTTTAACTAAATTTCACATATACCAGTATAGATTTAATTCAGTGCTCTGTGCTAAATTTTGCCTCAACCGGAAAAATTTTGGGAGTTTGGTGCATCATTCAACTAAAATCGGACGAAACTACATATGAGAGCTATATCTAGTCTAGACCTAATTCAGTACTCTGTGCAAAATTATATCTCAATCGGACAAATATGTGAAGTTTGGTGCATCATTCACATGAAATCGGACGAAACCATATATGGGAGCTATATCTAAATCTGAATCGATTTCAACAAAACTTCATGGACATCAACATGGACTTAAGTTAGTTCGCTGTACCGATTTTCTCCTATTTCAATTGGGTTCTTCCTCGGCCTCTAGAATAAAATTATTTTAAAAATCCAGGCCTTATTGGTGTCTAGAAAAATGGTATTTTAAAAATCCACGCCTTATTGGCGTCTAGAAAAAATGTTATTTTAAGAATCCATTCCGTATTGACCTTAAGAAAAAATATCATTCTAACAATCCTAGAATATTCCTTAATATTTCGATTTACATTCTTATCCGCATTGTTAGACTTATCTGTTTCTGTACATTCCGTATTTTGCGTCGACCGGTGGTCAATGGTTATTCTGAAGTATTTGACATTGAAATCTAGCATATTCGGGAACACCATCTCCACAGTAAACCATAGACCAAAATCCAATAAATACCGAAAATCGGCATGTCCATTATATTGTGGTAACAGAAATTTGCCTTTTATTTCTGTTATTTGCCTTCAAAAAAATTTTAAATGGTGTGGAAATTATGCCGAAACAGGACAAAAAAAGACAAAATGTCCTGTTTATGTTGTCTAAAATCTTTAAAATAACTTACTTTCAATAAAAAATCCACACGTTCATAAATACATACATCGTATGTGCAAAGCATTCGCCCCAGTATGTAAATGAATTGGTACAAACACCTTTAAAAGTAATCTAATAAATTTCCCAAATAAAAACTATTATCACAATATTTCCAAAAAGGATACAAACCATTTAACCTCACTTATAATTCATACAAATACCCCATCAAAAAATCTACATCCATTCATTCCTAAAATAAAATATGAAAAACCATAACACTTGATAGCCAGAGTGCGGTGGGTTGGCCAACAACTTACCAACAATTTACACACAACCTTAACCCATCAAAATCAACGTCATCAAGATCTCAGAAGCCAAGGTAAAGTTAACATTTCACTCATATTTATATATCCACAAGTAATCGCCCCATAACGGACAAGATAAAGCCAGCCAGGCAGCACACCAAAAACCAGACAGTAAAGGGAAAACTTATTCCAGTGGTTCGGAATGGTGAGTGACTAACGGCTACTATGGCAATTGTTGTTGTTGCATGTCCCACGGCCATGGCCAGGGACACAAGTAACCAATCTGTATTCGCTTTAAAAACAATACAAAGGAGCAAAACAGAGCACCACAGGAAAAAAACAAGTTCCATTAGTTTAACGCATAAATCGTAACATACTGACAAATGCATTTTTGCATTACTTTATGGTTCAAACATTCAGATGGATGGATAGATAGTGGTAGAGATCCTTAAGCGAAGGATTCTGTATGGGTCTCAGTTTTTTGTTGGGTTATTCTCTGTTGTTCGGCTGGTTGCTTGGGTGTTTAGTTTTTATACCCTTCACCACACTGTGGTACAGGGTATTATGTCTTTGTGCATATGTTTGTAACAGGCAAAAGGAAACGAGATAGACACATGGTTCCTTTTGAGAATATGCATAGAATCACTTTCTAAGTTGATTTATGCATGTCCGTCCGTCCGTCTGTCCGTCTGTCTGTCTGTCTGTCTGTCCATGTTAAATTGTAAACAAAGTACAGGTCGCATTTATGATCCGAATTGAATGAAATTTGGTATAGGTCACTTATTCGGCCCAAGGACGAACCCTATTGAAATTGGGAAAAATCGGTTCAGATTTAGATATAGCTCCCATATATATATTTAACCGATTTAATGTAAACGGCCCCTATATATCTTTCGATTTGCACGAAATTTGGTACAGCTTAATCATTTAGGTCTAGAATGATGTCTGCCAAGTTTCGTGAAAATCGGTCCAGATTTAGATATAGCTCCCATATATAGTTTCGTCCGATTTCATGTATATGGTGCCCCAAAGTTCCTATATATCTTTTGATTTGCACGAAATTTGGTATAACGTACTGAATTAAGCCTAGAGTGATGTCTGCCAAGTTTGGAGAAAATCGGTCCAGATTTAGATATAGCTCCCATATATAGTTTCGTCCGATTTCATGTAAAAGGTGCCCCAAAGTCCCTATATACCTTTCGATTTGCGCGAAATTTGGCATAACGTACTGAATTGAGCTTAGAATGATGTCTAACAAGTTTGGAGAAAATCGGTCCAGATTTAGATTTAGCTCCCATATATAGTTTCGTACGATTTCATGTAAATGGTGCCCCAAAGTCCGTATATATCTTTTGATTTGCACGAAATTTGGCATAACGTACTGAATCAAGCCTAGAGTGATGTCTGCCAAGTTTGGAGAAAATCGGTCCAGATTTAGATATAGCTCTCATATATAGTTTCGTCCGATTTCATGTAAATGGTGCCTCAAAGTCCCTATATAACTTTCGATTTGCACGAAATTTGGCATAACGTACTGAATTAAGCCTAGAGTGATGTCTGCCAAGTTTGGAGAAAATCGGTCCAAATTTAGATATAGCTCCCATATATAGTTTCGTCCGATTTCATGTAAATGGTGCCTCAAAGTCCCTATATAACTTTCGATTTGCACGAAATTTGGCATAACGTACTGAATTGAGCCTGGAATGATGTCTACCAAGTTTCGAGAAAATCGGTCCAGATTTAGATATAGCTCCCATATATAGTTTCGTACGATTTCATGTAAATGGTGCCCCAAAGTCCCTATATATATTTTGATTTGCACGAAATTTGGCATAACGTACTGAATTAAGCCTAGAGTGATGTCTGCCAAGTTTGGAGAAAATCGGTCCAGATTTAGATATAGCTCCCATATATAGTTTCGTCCGATTTCATGTAAATGGTGCCTCAAAGTCCCTATATAACTTTCGATTTGCACGAAATTTGGCATAACGCACTGAATTAAGCCTAGAATGATGTCTACCAAGTTTCGAGAAAATCGGCCCAGATTTAGATATAGCTCCCACATATAGTTTCGTACGATTTCATGTAAATGGTGCCCCAAAGTCCCTATATAACTTTCGATTTGCACGAAATTTGGCATAACGTACTTAATTGAGCCTAGAATGATGTCTGCCAAGTTTCGTGAAAATCGGTCCAGATTTAGATATAGCTCCCTTTTATTATAGATTGATTTTAAGTAATTGACGTACTAAGGAACCAATAGAAACAAAACGTTCTGAAATTAGTATAACCTAACCTGTGACAAGTTTGTTTGAAATCGCTTAATATTTGGATAGAGCTTCCATATATATTTTCGACCGATTTCAAGTAAATTGGGCATCAGACTCCTCATGTTAGTCAGATTGACATCAAATTGTGCACAACGCACAAAATTGAGCATACAATTACGTAGTTGCGTTTTCTAGAAGTACAGACATAGCCCAACGGACTTATTTATATTTGTTTGAAGTCGATTAACATACTTTATGGATAGATCTAGGTAGATTCACATTTAGATAAATATTACTTTTTTTCATCCAATTACATGTTAATAGTCCTGTTTAATATACCCATAGTGGTGAAGGGTATCATATAGTCGGCCCCGTCCGACTTTACTACTTTCCTTACTGGTTTTATTTTTCGTAATACCGCCACGCATTGGAGAGAATGAAAATGAAACCGATGAAAAAACGAATTTACAACATCTGTGCCATCACAGCACTGTAAAAACGGAACAGTGGGACAAACAAGGTTCTATAGAAAAATTAAATTTTAAAAATCTACGCCTTATAGGCCTCTAGAAAAATGTTATTTTAAAAATCCTCGCCTTATAGGCCTCTAGAAAAATGTTATTATTAAAAATCCACGCCTTATAGGCCTCTAGAAATATATTATTATTAAAAATCCACGCCTTATAGGCCTCTAGAAAAATATTATTATTAAAAATCCACGCCTTATAGGCCTCTAGAAAAAATTTATTTTAAAAATCCACGCCTTATAGACCTCTAGAAAAATATTATTATTAAAAATCCACGCCATATAGGCCTCTAGAAAAATTTTATTTTAAAAATCCACGCCTTATAGACCTCTAGAAAAATGTTATTTCAAAAATCCACGCCTTATAGACCTCTAGAAAAATGTTATTTTAAAAATCCACGCCGTATAGACCTCTAGAAAAATGTTATTTTAAAAATCCACGCCTTATAGACCTCTAGAAAAATGTTATTTTAAAAATCCACGCCTTATATACCTCTAGAAAAATGTTATTTTAAAAATCCACGCCTTATAGGCCTTTAGAAAATTTTTTTTTAAATCCACGCCTTAAAGGAAAAACTTTTTTTAAATTCGCGCCTTTTAGGCCTCTAGAAAAATTTTATTTTAAAAATCCACGCGTTATAGGTCTCTCGAAAAAGTATACTTACTTAGCTGGCTTGTTACAGAGCGGTTGTTCCATAAGCCGAGCATAAAAAAAATTCCAAGCGCGTAGGTCTTGTGAGCAAATCCACCAATTTGGAAGACCACGTTCCAAGATGTTGTTTTCTAGTTGGTCTTTCCATCTAATTCGTGGCCTTCCCCTTCTACGGAAACCACCAGTAAGCTCGTTTTTATATGCCCTTTGAGCTGGAGCATTCTCATTCATCCGCACAACATGGCCTAGCCACCGTAGTCGCTGTAGCTCAATACGACTGACTATGTCGATGCCCGCGTATAAATTGTGAAGCTCGTGGTTCATTCGACGCCGATATTCACCGTCGACGCAGATCGGCCCGTAGATCATTCGGAGAATTTTCCTTTCAAACACCCCAAGAGTTGCCTCATGTGCTTGCGCAAGTACCCACGCTTCTGATCCATATAATAGCAGTATCAGCGTCTTGTAAAGTGTGAGTTTGGTCTGGCGGGAGGTGGCCTTGTTTCAAAACTGCTTACTCAGACCATAGTCAAAACTTATGTCATTCGTTTTATTTATGGCCTCGAAGCTGTAGTTCTCAAATTCCACAGTTGGTCCGAGTCTATTGGACGTCTTACGCGTTGATACCATCAGCTTGGTCTTCTCGCCGTTTACAGTCAGACCCACTTTGGCAGACTCCTTTTCAATTTTTTCAAAGGTGGATGTTACCGCTCGCAATGTTCGACCCATTATATCGATGTCATCGGCGTAGGCGAGTAACTGGTGTTGTTTGGTGTACAGAGTGCCATTTCTGTTCACCTTTGCGTCTCGTATGACCTTTTCCAGCAGGATGTTAAAAAAATCACACGACAAACTGTCACCTTGTCTGAAACCTCGTTCGGTATTGAAGGGCTCCGATAAGTCCTTTCCTACTTTAACAGCTGACCTTGTGCCACTTAAAGTTATCCTGCATAGCCACATTAATTTTGCAGGAATGCCGAACGTAGACATGGCTTTAAACACCTCTGAACGGATAGGGCTGTCGAATGCGGCTTTATAGTCGACAAATAGGTGGTATGTGTCGATGTGTTTTTCGTGGGTCTTTTCCAGGATTTGGCGCAGAGTGAAAATCTGGTCAATGGTGGATTTGCCAGGTCGGAAGCCGCATTGGTATGGTCAGATGATGTCATTGACCATTGGCTTCAATCGTTCACACAGCTCACTGGATAGCACATTATATGCGGGAAGAAGGCTAATTCCTCTACAGTTGACACATATCGTCTTGTCTCCTTTCTTGTACATGGGACACAGGATGCTGCGGTTCCAATCATTGGGCATGCATTCACCTAGCCAAATTGTACTAATCAGCTGGTGCATGCTTCAGACCAGCATCTGGCTACCAGTCTTGAATAGTTCGGCTGGTAACCCACCGGCTTTTATGACCTCATCTTGGCTAGGTGGTATACACTCTATACCATCATCTCTTATTGGTTCTGAGGTATCTTCATCAACGCCACTATTTGATACTAGAAGCTTTTCAAAATGCTCCTTCCAGATCCTCAACACGCTGTCTGTATCTGTCACCAGGTTTCCTTCTTCATCTCTACAGGAGGATGTGCCTGCACCAAAGCCTTCGGTTTGGTGTTTTACTCGTTTGTAAAATTTCCGGACTTCATTCTGACTCCTGTACGTCTTTTTACGCTCACGTTTTTCATGTTCTTTCTTTTTATACCCTTCACCATACTGTGGTACAGGGTATTATGTCTTTGTGCATATGTTTGTAACCGGCAAAAATAATCGAGATAGACCCATGGTTCCTCTTGAGAATATGCATAGAATCACTTTCTGAGTCGATTTATGCATGTCCGTCTGTCCGTCCGTCCGTCCATGTATTTTTGTTAACAAAGTACAGGTCGCATTTATGATCCGATTGGGATAAAATTTGGCACAGGTCACTTAATTGGCCCAAGGACAAACCCTATTGAAATTGGGAAAAATCGGTTCAGATTTAGATATAGCTACCATTTATATTTTCGTCCGATTTAAGTTAAATAGTGTACCAAAAACCCTATATATCTTTCGATGTGCACGAAATTTGGCAAAGCGTAATGTATTAGGTCTAGAATGATGGGTGTTAAGTTTCCTGAAAATCGGTCCAGATTTAGATATAGCTCCCATATATAGTTTCGTCCGATTTTATGTAAATGGTGTACCAAAGTCCCTATATATCTTTCGATTTGCACGAATTTTGGCACAGCGTACTGAATTAAGTCTAGAATGATGTGTGTCAAATGTCCTGAAAATCGGTCCAGATTTATATATAGCTCCCATATTTATTCTCGTCCGATTTTATGTAAATGGTATACCAAAGTCCCTATATATTTTTCGATTTTCACGAAATTTGGCACAGCGTACTTTATTAGGTCTAGAATGATGTGGCTTAAGTTTCCTGAAAATCGGTTCAGATTTAGATATAGCTCCCATATTATTTTTCGTCCGATATATAAATGGTTCACCAAAGACCCTACTTTCCTTACTGGTTTTGTCTGAAAACACGTTTCTCCTCTCTCCTTTTCTCCCGATAATTCTCCATCACGTGACGTGTTGCTACTGTCTGCAGGGTTGCCGTATACGCTGCGTTTTTCACATCAGTAGCATTACGACACTCCTGATCGTACCATGGGTTTCTCTGTGGTGGTTTTTGGTACCAAAGTGTTGATTTTGCTGCAATTTGTAGGGAATGGGCAATTCTTTGCCATTGTGCTTCTTATAGGCCTTCAAAAAATAATATTTTACAGTTTTTCTCCCCACTGTATGACTTTATGTTTTACGAATTATTTGCAATGGCTTTTTGTAGAGCACATTGATTTGTTCGCCCGCTTCTATGGTTAGTTTCATTTTTATCTTTCTGGCTCTTTGAAACACTTTGGTGGCTATACGTTTCATTGAAGAACTGAACAAAAGAATGAACAAGAGAAAAAAGGAAAGAAAGGAAAAAAGCACAACTGGAAACACATTTCGCTTTTTCTTGTGAGCATCGGCAACAGTAACTGTTTGTAGTTAAAGCTGGTAAAATGCAAAAGTCTGGTACAAACCTCGAACCAAAACGAATCAGATCAATAAACTATTGGTTTCAATAAAGAAACCAAAAACGTAGCAAAAACACGAAAGAAAACTTTAAGCAACAACAACAACAACAACAACTTCTTGGTGAATTGTACTAAAGATTTACTTTCTTATGGGGGTCATATATACCAGAGCAATGGTATTATGGTTGGTGTGCGTGCGTGTGTGTGTGTTTTGTTGGGGGAAAAAGAAACGCCGTTGAACTTTTTATTTCATTTGTACGATTATTTTGGTTTTTTGTTGGTGTTCGTTTGGCAAGAAAACGAAATTGCTTTATAATTACTGAACGCCACCGAAAGTGCATCGAATTTTGGAAATCTTTACTTAGCCTTTAACAAACCCAATGGACAAATCACAAACAGAAGAAATCGCAGGAATGGCAACTAAACCAACAAATGCCACAACAGAAGCGGGCAGAGGAAGAGCAAAAAAAAAAACGTTTTCAAAAAAATCTAAAAAAGGAAATTCGTGTGAATTACACGTGAGTTTGCAATGTTCTTTCTTATTTTTGTGGCGGCAATTTCGATTTCACTGCATTCGAAGTATACATATAGTTCCGCAGTAACAATCACAGCAATTTGTGCACCAAATGTTACACAGGTGGAAATTTATGTTGATGCTAAAAACTGATAATGCCAAAAGCCACTTTTTTGTGGTTCAAACATTTCCCAATAAATCGTCGTCCTCTCTCACAATCATGCATGCACGAATCGATCCATCCAATGAGCCGATACCGCGCCACCTTCAACTCCTCATCATTTTGGGGAATCTTTTCCCGGGTGTGAGTGTGTGTGTGCGTGCATCTGCTTGTGGAGTGTGTTGCCTGCCAACAAAGTGAGTTATACACATGACCGGACAAAAGAATTGGCAAAATAAACACTTTAAGAATTTCCCTTTAAAAACAAAATACTAATTAATTCTGCAATAAATCACTTTGTGGATACATTCTTGGCCAGAGAGAGAGAAAAAAACACAAACGAAAAATCGAATCAGAATATTTAAATATTTTTAAATAAGGAATTGCAATTTTTATTTATATCGAATACTGCAGCTGGGAAAGGCTAAAATTAGAGAAGTGCATTATTGGAATTGAGAAGGATGTAGTGTTGTTTAGAAAGGCAACCGGAAAAAGGGCAAATATTTTAGACTCACATTATGACAAAAAACATGGGCAGATGTTAGAAAAAATATCTTGAGATTGGTCTCCCTATACTTCTAGGTCCTACGTGTAAAGTCATTCAGTACTTTCCATTCATAAATATTATAATTTCCCAAGAATTGGGCTCCAAAGTTTGCCATAGGAAAATATTCGGCGTTTCGTTTTCGCCACCTGTGCCTGTCAGCTATGTAGTCCTGTAGTCCTTCCAGTCTGCTTTAGCTCTATGAATAGCTTCGCCTTACTCTCATATCGGTCTCAGCATAATATTTATGTGTTATATATAGTCCCCCCGTTATTTCAAAAGAATTTTGTAAATCAATTTTTTCCATTACCTATTTTCTACGATCGGTTGAATAGAGGTGTGGTTTATGCCGCCACATGTCCAATAGTAAGTCATACGTTTAAGCCAGTGAAAAGACCTGTTGTGCATTCTATAAAGAAAAGAAAGTCAGAGAAACTAATTTTCAGATTTTGTCTTCATGAGCTTCTAGGAATTATGTGTGCTTAGTGTAGTCCTTGAGAGAAAAATTCTTCGAAAGTTCTACGGGTCGATCTGCGTCGACAGTAAATATTGGCGTCGAATGAACCACGAGCTTTACAATCTATACGCGGACATCGAATGGATGAAGACGCCTCAGCTCAAAATGCGTATAAAAGCGAGCCTACTCATGGTTCACGCAGAAGGGGAAGGCATCGAATCAGATGGAAAGATCAAATAGAAGACAAAATCTCGGAACATGATTTTTCAAATTGGAATTGGTGTCAGAAATGTCCCAACGTTTCACTGCATCTGCTTTCCACTCGTCTAATCTTGTGTAAGTGTCTGAGAAGTCCTGTGTTTATACCTTTCGGTCTCCTGATTTCCTTATCTTCGTTTGAATCTCGCCATAAATTTTGCAGGTCTCATACGACCAAGACTTCATTTCTAGCTATAATGCATCTCGTACCATTGAATAATATATTTTAGGATCCTCACATCTTGCCTCTCTAATTACCATCATATTATCAGTTGTCGATGTGTTCAGTGGAAGTAAGGTCTCATAAAAAGCCTTATCGTTTCTTCAGTTATTTCCATTTTTGGGTGTGGGAGTTTCTATGAAAAACTTCTTTATTTTTGAGATGCCGTTTACGCTATCTACTTGTTCACAGAAAATTTTCCATGAGTTTAGTTTAGCGATTCTTGTCATTTTGCTGTATACTTTCCGCTTAGCGCCGAAGTTGTCCCAATAAACTATAGTTTTTTGTTGCGGCAGACTCCCATTGCATCGAAACTCCCCTGTTGTCGACTTAGTTGTGTTGCCCTAATCTCTTTTTTATCAGTCCTCGAAAGTTATCCAATTAGCCGTTCCGGTTTCGGCGAGTACTTCGTTCATTATTTCCTTTGCTTTCTGCCGTCGAATGAAGATAGGTAGAAGTTTTTGTCGCATATGGTAAAAATAGAAACCTTGTTTTATACCCTCCACCATATGGGGGCCCCATATCAGGGTACCCCCAAAGTTTTGGTATTTTGGGGGTTTTGAGGTCGTTTTTCAGCCGAATCCGTAATTTGATACTTTGCGTTCTTATTGGGTATCAAATGGCTCCACTGAAGCGAGTCCAGCTTGAGCAGCGTACTGAGTTATGTCCAGATAGACGTATGCAAATTATTCTTAAAATCGGTTCAGATTGAGATATAGCTCCCATATATATTTTTTTCGTCCGATTTTATTTAAGACGATTTATCTGTTTGATGCAATCATTCTACCTTCAGAGGATATCGAGATAAAAAAGTCAAGTTCGATAATGAACTATATCGGCTCTCATTTAGACCTAGCCCCATAGTCTTGCCATAGTATGCCTAAGTCTTCTAGAAGGAGATCTCCCTTATTCGTTCTTCACCCTGCAGACTAACGACTTCGGGAATATGTTCTACCGCCAACTCGCTGCCCATCCTCTGGCATAGACTGTTGCCTTTTGTAATTGAGGAATATATGTTTTCGTTGCCAGATTGAGTTTAATTGTTTCGCTTATGTAGGCAATACTTGCTACTAGTTTTCTCAGGGCTTCGATGCTCTTTGATGACTCACAGTCTAGCATTAATAGTCCCCTTGGAATTCGCAGCTATCCAGGTCGATGGGGCCCCTTTGCAGCAGATGTGTCAGTGTCTTATTATAAGACAATCAATGATCAATAATTATTAATCTCATCTATGACCTTCTATTATCGTCCATATCCGCATAGTGGATGTTGTCTCTTTAGCGCCTTCTGGCAACCTTTACCTATGACAGCGTCTCCTTACCGACTATTAGTGCCATTTTTTCTTTCGAAAAAACAGGTCAGGTCTTTTTGGGATTCCCGGTCATTACGGAAGATTTCGATTTAGAGTTTGTGTTCTTGATATTAGAGCCAGCTGCGCCGCCCTCAGTCAATAGATTCTCTAGACAGTCTCCTTCATTTTAGGTTGGTTTTCTCTGTGTCTCTTTATGTTTGACAACAAAAAGCTCTTTTGCGGGTTTGACGTTCTTCTGCTCTTTCTGAGACCCAATCCTCTTCGCCGTTTTGATAAGCTATTAGCACTTGTTCCTCCAGTTCATCTTGTCCACTTTTTGCCTTTGTTTCTTTCTTCTGATCTTGGCGATATCCTTCTCCCTCCTCTACCAGCTTATCAGCCTCTTCGCTACTCCGGCATTATAAGACGGCTGTGTTCAGACTCTCTTAGAGCCTTCTGCTCTTCCGGAGACCTAATTTTCTTCGCCACTTCCGATGGGTCTTATCTATCTGAGAAACGGATTGCTGTCCATACTTGTTCCTCAGGTTTATTTTGGCCAGTTTTCGGCATTATGTAAATAACTGCTTCTTTATTTGTGTGATGGGCTCACTATCTCTATTTTTTATTAGACTCCCGACACCCTCGTGTTCAGACTTGGGTCTCGTAAGCTTTGGTCGAGATTGCTTTGCCTCTGTTGTCCTTAAGCCCAGAGCCAATTTTGCCTGTTGCCTGCGTCCTTGTAGTGATACGAGGATATCGCGATATAGAACCCAATACTCTTACGTCTGCACAAGATGTTTACTCACAGGCATATCAACGACATCCGCCTGTCCAGGGTTATTTGGCATTTTTATTTTAGGGGATGGTCCCCGTAGCTCCGCGGGAATATAGTTCTACCAGCGAATGTTCGTAAAATTCCATTGTTCCTGATTTAACGGGTTATAATAGATTAGTATGATCATCCATCTTCAAATTACAGCGGACTTAAAATCTGATTAACAATTTATTAAGAATCTTAGGAAAGGCAATAGTGGTCCCAGTCCTACCGACATCCCTTCATTACTCTTATTCTTCTAAAATATTTAATTTATCCTTATTTCCCGCTGATGCGTTACCAAAGTATTAAATGTTCAACACTTTTTTATCTCCTCGAATTCGGTAGCTACTACTTCTTCCTCTGTGGTTATTACTACACATGTTGATGACAATGTCATTGTTAGTTGGGTGTTAGATAGTTTTTTGCATCTGGTGACATATCGCTGTAATGTCAAAGCCAAATACTTTGAAAGTTTTCTCTTCCAAATTTCAAATTAAAGTTTTTTGTCGTGTGACTTAAAAAATACCCTAACCTAATACGAAAAGAGTACTAAAATAATAATAAAACCATGCAACAAGAAAGTGACAGCAGGCAACAGCAGCATCATTCTCATCATTGTCGTTAGCATCGTCATACACGAACGAATGAATGCATACGAGCACATGATATTTGTTGTAGTTCCCAGGCAACCGGTTGTTTTTGGCGGTAGCTTTCTTTATACGGATCCTCTTAAATATTTGGCATGTGTTGCAAGTACTTGATTTTTGGAGGAGGATTGTTAGTTGGTTGATTTGTCGTTGTAGGTGTTGTTGTTGTTGCTGCTGTTTACTTTTAAGGTTTATGTCACTGTCATTTTATCAAAGCTGAGGGGATTTCGTTTTGGGTGCTTTCATTCAACATTAACTTTGGCTGACTAGATGACTGTTTGGCTGGCTGTTTGCTTCGCTGGTTGGTTAGTTGGCGCTGACTTGACGTCGTTATGACTGCGTCACTCGCTGACTGGCAAGTGCACAGTTTGCCCTTTTGCTAATTCATTTCAGAGATCCCATAAGAGAGAGTAAGAGCGCGCGATGGGAAAGGGACCGGAGACCCCAAAAAATGCATCATGGCGTTTTTTTTATTACTTTTCCTTATTGTTGTCGTCGTTGCTGCTGCTGCAATTGCTGATGTTTTCCTGGGTAGATCTTTGGCATTATGCCCAAATACATATTGAATGAGTTGTTTACACCATACAACAAACGTGCAACACCGCCAGCCACTATATGATGTTGATATTTGCTGTTTGATACTGTTTGCATGCAGCAGTAATAGCAACAACGGCAGAGACAACCGCATCAGCTGTGGCAGGGTCCCACTAAGTACAACAGTTGCAACATTTGGGATTGGGGAAATAAGACAAAAACCTTAATTAATTGGATATTGTGAAATTTATTTTAATGAAGTACATATACAAAATGATTACATATGTATGTTGGTGTATAATATGGTGTCATGCATTAATGCATATATATTGTTGTATGTACATATCAATTGCTACATTCATTCATATGCATACAAACAGACGGTGGGGACAGAAAATACCTGTGCTGTTGTTTTGTTGGTAGTATTGTTGTTGTTGTCGCCGTCAACAGCAAGCAGCATGTGGTGTTTGCAATATGATATCCGCTTTTAGGAGCACAACGAATTTCATTTTAAAAATTTAGTCTAATTAGTTTGGTGATGAAGTGATGTTGGGACATTGGGGTGTAATGAAGAAATGGGATTAGACAAAATCAGCCGAAAATATAATAATAGAAATATTTGAACGCATTTTTGCCGGAATGGGAAGGTGGATTTTTATACCCTTCACCACACAGTGGTACAGGATATTATGCACAAAGACATAATATCCTGTACCACTGTTTGTAACAGACAAAAGAAAACAAGTTAGACACAAAAGTTGATATAGTTACCATACATAGTTTACTCCGATTTTAAGTAATAGGTGAACGAAAGACCCAAAGTCAGGCCGATTGGCAAACAATTTTGCACAACATACTAATGTTACTATGGCGTAACTCGTGTAAAGTTTCTTTGAAATCGGTTCAGATTTAGATATATCTCGCATATATAGTTTCGTCCGATTTTAAGTAAATGGTGCACCAAAAACCAAAGTTAGGTTCAGATTTGGATAATAAATATATAATATAATAAATATATACAATATATATTTTCGTCCGATTTTAAATAAATTATGCACAAAAGACCCAAAATATGGCCGATAATAACAAAACGTACTGAAATTAGTATAACCTAACCTGTGACAAATTTCGTTGAAATCGGTTCATATTTGGATATAGATCCAATATATGTTTCCGTCCGATTTTAAGTAAATGGTGCACCAAACTCCTCATGTTTGTCAGATTTTACATGCAATTTTAAACAACGTACAAAACTGAGCATAGAATGACGTACTTGTGTTTTGTAGAAGTACAGACATTGCCCATATATATTTCTGACCGACTTCATGTCAATTGGGCTCCCAAATTTCAATGGGTGTTCCATTGATAGTTGTTTTAAATCGATTTACATAATGTTGTCCAATTGTAACAAACGAATGACATGTGTATGGATTGATCTAATTCGGTTCACATTGAGATAAATTCTTAACTAATGCGTCGTCTGTTAGGAGGCATCTGTTTCATATACCCATAGTGGAGAAGGGTATCATATAGTCGACCCGCCCGAATTTTCTACGTTCCTTACTGGTTTTATGTATAAAATTCTTATGGAGTTGCAAATTTTCCTACCAAAAAATTTTCAATGTCAGTTTACGGTGTGGTATAGCTGAGTTTTGAATCGAAGGGCCTGTACCACACTGTGGTACAGGGTATTATGTCTTTGTGCATATGTTTGTAACAGGCAAAAGGAAACGAGATAGACACATGGTTCCTTTTGAAAATATGTATAGAATCACTTTTTAAGTCCGTCGGCCCAAGGACGAACCCTATTGAAATTGGGAAAAATCGGTTCAGATTTAGATATAGCTCCCATATATATATTTAACCGATTTAATGTAAATGGTCCCTATATATCTTTCGATTTGCACGAAATTTGGTACAGCCTAATCATTTAGGTCTAGAATTATGTCAGCAAAATTTTATGAAAATCGGTCCAGATTTAGATATAGCTCCCATATATAGTTTCGTCCGATTTCATGTAAATGGTGCACCAAAGTCCCTATATATCCTTCGATTTGCACGGAATTTGGCATAACGTACTAAATTGAGCCTGGAGTGATGTCTGCCAAGTTTTGAGAAAATCGGTTGAGATTTAGGTATACCTCCCATATATAGTTTCGTCCGATTTCATGTAAATGGTGCCCCAAAGTCTCTATATATCTTTCGATTTGCACGAAATTTGGCATAACCTACTGAATTAAGCCTAGAGTGATGTCTGCCAAGTTTCGAGAAATCGGTCCAGATTTAGATATAGCTCCCATATATAGTTTCGTCCGATTTCATGTAAATGGTGCCCCAAAGTCCCTATATATCTTTCGATTTGCACAGAATTTGGCATAACGTACTGAATTGAGCCTAGAATGATGTCTGCCAAGTTTCGAGAGAATCGGCCCAGATTTAGATATAGCTCCCATATACAGTTTCCTCCGATTTCATGTAAATGGTGCACCAAAGTCGCTATATATCTTTCGATTTCCACAAAATTTGGCATAACGTACTGAATTAAGCCTAGAGTGATGTCTGCCAAGTTTCGAGAAAATCGGTGCTGATATATATATATATATATATATAGTTTCGTCCGATTTCATATAAATGGTGCACCAAAGTCCCTATATATCCTTCGATTTGCATGAGATATGGCATAACGTAGTGAAATGAGCCTAGAGTGATGTCTGCCAAGTTTCGAGAAAATCGGTCCAGATTTCTATATAGCTCCCATATATAGTTTCGTCCGATTTCATGTAAATGGTACACCAAAGTCGCTATATATCTTTCGATTTGCACGAAATTTGCCATAACGTACTGAATTGAGCCTAGAGTTATGTCTGCTTTTTTCGTGAAAATCGGTCCAGATTTAGATATAGCTCCCTTTTATTATAGATTGATTTTAAGTAATTGACGCACCAAGGAACCAATAGGCTGATAGGAACAAAACTTTCTGAAATTAGTACAACCTAACCTGTGGCAGACATAGCCCAACCTATTTATATTTGTTTGAAGTCGATTTACATACTTTATGGATATATCTAGGTAGATTCACATTTGGATAAATATCACATATTTTATTTCATCCAATTTCATGTTAATAGTCCTGTTTAATATATAGTGGTGAAGGGTATCATATAGTCGGCCCCGTCCGACTTTACTACTTTCCTTACTTGTTTTATTTGTTTTCTAGATGGACGCATGTCAAACTTCAAGAAACCATGGCATGTGTGTCAAACTTCAAGAACTCCTTACAGAAAATTACATCCATATCGGTGGGAAAATGTGGGTAAATCCTTAAAAATGTCGGATATGGTTTGGTACCTTTATATTGAAGCTTTCCCAAAACGTAAACTCCTATTGATTTTTTTAGTGGGAAAATTTAAGATGAGAATCTGAATTGCAAAATAAATATTAATTTGGCTGAAAACTTGCCAAAATCCCCAAAAATAACTAATAATGGAAGATACCATTATATGGGGTCTACCTGGAAGCTTGTAAGGAGATTTTTTTTTAATAAAAATTCAAAGTATAAAATTTATTTGAAATATTTATCCAAACTCGCTAACAACCGAAATTTGGGATATAGCGTTATAAGGGGGCTACACTTAATATAGACCAATATTCATTATTTTTAGTGGGGACAATTTTTACCTAGTGAGAACACAAAATACCAAATTACAACAACAATGCCAAATTACAACAACTCCCATATCGACGCCTCCGAACCATAGTATGCTAAGTCGACCTAGCATGTTTTAAAGTTCTTTACGTTTTTAGATACTACGGTCCTTAATTTAAATTTACTGAACTTTTGGTAATCATCGGCCAATCCAAACCAAAGTTATAAGCAAAAATGTACTTAGCATGGCACGTACGATTAAAGTAACTTCCATACTTTGAAAGATTCTACTGAAAAAATCACTTTTCAGACTTAGCATACTATGGTTCGGAGGCGTCGATATGAGGTACCGATATATGTGGGCTACTCTAAGACATGAGTGAATATTGATAATTTTGGTAGTGGGATTTTGGGCTCCATGAGAACTCCTAATATCAAATTAGAAACACGTTTGTTATGAAACGTAGCCAAAAGTTTCGAAATACTATGTATTGGGTAACTTCATAATGCCTCTCATAGAAGTCCTGCTATATATTTGCAACAATTTCACAATCACCGGACTGTATGACGGATGCATTTAAACTCCTCAACCAAGCTCCTTAAGTTTCTGGCGAGTCACTGTAGATGTGTATGGACTAGCGTTGTCCACCAGTCCAACTGCTTGGCTTGTATTGCTTGCAAACTGTAAAATTTCCCGAATTTTTTCTTAGTTCACTTCCATTTTTAACACCCTGTAACTCACAACTGAATTGTGTAAATGTGCACAAAACTCCAAAATGTTGTCCGATTGTCTAGCAACATGGTGGCTTAACACATGTCAGTTATGCCACCAAGTTGGCTATGTCTGCCCTTAGTCAGAGTATCGTACACATACATCCAAAATCATTTGACAGGGATATTTCTTAAGCTTTATTTAAATCGGTATACAATAATATTATAATAAGAAGTTACAATAAGAATCTTCTCGTGTATATAACCAAATGGACCCCGTCCTACATTTGTCATTTGCTTAATGGTTTAATGTTGAAAGGTGATAATGATATCAAATTTATCCGATCGACAAAATGAATGTACAAATCTAAATAAAATATATCTTATGTTTGATAGAAATCGGTACATATGTGGACCCAATTCGGGGTTGTAATCGAAAGAAGGCTTATGTATGGTATATTTAGTTAAAATCCTATATACCTTTCAAGGCTTAAATTCTACTTTGTCATAAACAATTTGTTACACCAACAAAAATGTATTAAAATCTCATTTCACCCTATTATTTAAATGTAATCATGTTCACACATTTATACATATGCTATTATTACACACCAACACGTCTAACCACCCGACCAACCAACTAACCAACCTAAAAAAGCACGACAATCATGCATGATATAGTAAATTTTAATTATACTTTAATTAAGATAAACTACAACTGCAGAAGAAAATTTGTATGAAAAATTAAACAAATTGTAAGCGATGAACTCTGTGATTATATAATTAAAGGATTAGCAGCATAGCTGAAATGTGTAAAACCGCTTATTTCCACCACCTAGATGTGTGGGAACTAAATGGAAAATTATTTGAAAAACAAACATGAAATATAACAAAATTTTAAAATTTTTACAATTAAATTTAACTAAAAACCAGTAAGGAAAGTTCACCACTATGGGTACATGCAAGACATGTTAATATCTACAATATCCTGTAGATATAGAAATTTCGCATACATCAGTCGGGAACTAATTCTGTACTATGTGCAAAATTTTGCTTAAATCGGAACAATATTGGGAGTTTGGTTCACAATTTACTTTAAATCGGACGAAACTATATATTGGAGCAATATCTAAATCTGAACCGATTTATACTAAACTTCGCATTCATCAATGACCTAATTTAGTACGCTGTGCAAAATGTTGTCTCAATCGGATAAATATTGGCAGTATGGTGCTCATTTACATAAAATCGGACGAAACTATATATGGCAGCTATATCTAAATCTGAACAGATTCCAACAAAATTTCGCATTCATCAGTCGGAACCTAATCTAGTACGCTGTGCAAAATTTTGCTTTAATCGTACCAATATTGGACGTTTGGTGCACTATTTACATTAAATCGGACGATACTATATATGGGAGCTATATCTAAATCTAACCCGATTTCAACAAAACTTCGCATTCATCAATCATGACCTAATTTAGTACGCTGTGCAAAATTTTGTCTCAATCGGATAAATATTGGCAGTATGGAGTTTCATTTACATAAAATCGTACGAAACTACTAGATGCTATATCTAAATCTGAACCGATTCCAACAAAATTTCACATACATCAGTAGGGACCTAATTCAGTACTCTGTGCAAAATTTTGCTTTACTCGGAGTTTGGTGCACTATTTACATTAAATCGGACGAAACTATACATCGGAGGTATATCTAAATCTGAACCGATTTCAACAAAATGTGGCATATAACTATCTAGACCTAATTCAATACTCTGTGCAAAATTTGTCTCAATCGGATCACTATTGGGAGTTTGGTGCATCAATAAGTTAAAGTATCTAAATCTGAACCGATTTTCTCGAATTACAATAGGGTTCGTCCTTGGGCCTATTAAGCGACCTGTGCCAAATTTCATCCAAATCGGATCATAAATGGGACCTGTACTTTGTTAACAAAAATACATGGACGGACGGACTGACTTGCATAAATCGACTCAGAAAGTGATTCTATGCATATTCTCAAAAGGAACAATGGGACTATCTCGATTTTTTTTGCCTGTTACAAACATATGCACAAAGATATAATACCCTGTACCACAGAGTGGTGAAGTGTATAAAAAGGGGGTATAAAAAGGGGAAAATTGGGGCTACCCTTATATGGGGGCTACCCGAAAAAATGGACCTATATTTATAATTTATAGTGGAGAGATTTGCTACCTTATAAGAACTCGACGTACTAAATTATAGTCAATTCGGTCGAAAAATACGATCAGAACCCCCAAAATACCAAAAATTTGGGGGTACCATTATATGGGGACTACCAGAAAAACTGGACCTATATTTATAATTTTTAGTGGAGTAATTTGATACCCAATAAGAACACTATGTACAAAATTTCAGTGAATTCAGTTATAAAACGAGCCCAAGAACCCCAAAATACCGAAAATTGGGGGTACTCTTATTGGTGACTATCCGAAAAAATGTACCTATATTTATAATTTTTAGTAGTGAGATTTGCTACCCAATAAGAACTCAAAGTACCAAATTTTAGTAAATTCGGTCGAAAACTGCGATCAAAACCCCCAAAATACCGCAAAATTGGGGGTACCCTTATATGGGGCCTATCCGAAAATAGGGACCCATATTTATAATTTTTAGTGGAGTAATTTGCTACCCAATAATAGCCCAAGGTAAAAAGTTTCAGAGAATTCAGTTGTAAAACGAGCCCAAGAACCCCAAAATACCGAAAATTGTGGGGTACCCTTATATGGAAGCTATGCCTAAACGTGGACCGATTTTCTCCAATTTCAATAGGGTTCGTCCTTGGGCCAAATAAGTGACCTTTGCCAAATTTCATCCAAATCGGATCATAAATGTACAGGTCGCATTTGTTCACAAAAATACATGGACGGACAGACAGACGGACGGACATGCATAAATTGACTCAGAAAGTGATTCTATGCTTATTCTCAAAAGGAACTATGTGTCTATCTCGTTTCCTTTTGCTGTTACAAACATATGCACAAAGACATAATACCCTGTACCACAGTGTGGTGAAGGGTATAAAAAATGTTCAAATCCAAATATTACACGAAATGTATTGGTTCTGGTTTAACAAGAAAACTTTTCACTTGCTTCCTTCTCAAATTCCACATACACCAACAATGACCTTCACAAAGACTTTTTTCTCCCTCAATGATTTAAAAATCCATTGCATTTCAAGTTAATTTTAAAACAATTGCAAATGTTGGTGTGTCATTCAATCAAATTCGATATTAATGCATTTTTAAATAATATCTCTACACCAAATGAATTGGAGTGATATCCGAAAGACACAATAAAGTCATTTTTCAATTGAAATAAAACCAAACATACACACACAATCGGACAATAACAGATTTAGCTGCCGGAAAAAAAGAAAAAAAAAACTACTGAAAAATGGGTGTATCTTTTAAATGAAATCAAAAGTCATTTCTAATGGTGATTGTTTCCTTTATGTGAGGTTTCATGTTGTTGTTTGTTGTAATGCTGGTACAATAATTGTTGTAGCTGGCTGCCGGTTTGACTTCTGCTGCTGTCGTTGTTGCTGATATCACTGATGGTGGTGTTGTTGTTGTTGCTGCCTCGGCTGTATAAGAAACGATATTGTTCGTCATATCAATACAATTTGTGTAACGAAATTCCAAATAGGAAAAAAATTGTAATGGAAAAAAGTAGCCTTTTGCATGTTTTGGTAATCAATCTTTTTTCTGTACAGTTGGTTTTGTTGTTGTTGGCTTTTTTGTTTGTTTAAGGGGTACCATGTAAATGAAACGCCAAAACTTGTCTTAGAAGTTTGAAAAAATAGACAAAAACACACGCGTGCGCGTATTTCAATTGTGGAGAGAAAAATGAATTTCAATGTTGGTTGATACTACCAGAAACAACAACAGCAACAAAATCAAAACGATAATAGCCATAGAAAAAAGTGTTGGCCGCTGTCTGGAAACAATTTAAACGGCCTAAAGCCCCACATAGTATTACACACATATTTGTGTGATATGAAATGATTTGATTGAACAATGAATGAATGAAACGCAATGAAAACAAGTTATTGTGCGTTTTGCTTTTTGTTGTCTGGGTACCTTATGTGGGGTCGATAAAGAATAAAATAACATATTGTAAATTTTATAAAAACTTTAATACTACATCGAGGAGTTACGAGAAATTGGTGACCCTAGCAAATCGTGGTATTTTATAGTCCTTCTCTGGACTCAGCTCTCCTATACACAGAAGAAGGTATAAAAGCTACATAATGCACACATCACAACAATTTAACAAAGAGGGGTGGATAAGGGTCGATAAAAAATCGATAACATTTTAACGGACCAAATGAAGAAATCACAACATTACGACAAATTTCGGAGATGTTGGCCTTTCCATTGATATCAATTATATTGAAGTATGTTCACGCAAAAAGAATGTTATGATGGACTAAAATGTTATGATGGACTAAATAAAACATAGTCGTGTAACTTATACCTTTATATAAGTTACACGACTATGTGTTGAGAGTATTATACATTAGTTGTAACCCAAAAGTTTCTAACATTACAAAATTTTCGTTCTAGACCCACCTCCTATTATATCAGTGCATTATTGCAGAGGGGAAAGTACCTGGTCCATGAATAAGAAAGCGATCATTTACGATGACCGTTACTAAGCGTGTAAAATTTACAAAGTCTTTAATTGTGACCATGAAATACTTAGTAGAGGTCGAGGCTTTTATATAGGGCTATGTCAAGTTAAATTGCAAACATGAGTAAACGAAATACAAACTATAGGCATTTAGGTTGGAAAATTTTAGAGATGCTAATACATACAATATCTTGTAGATAGAATAGACATAACATCTTTGGAGGACCATTGAAATGGAATCGATCGGAACTAAATGGGTGACTACATAGACATTTGAATTAATTAAAAACCCATACACAATACTATTCTGAAATCAATAGACGAGTAAAACAGAGTTAAGTTCAGTCGGGCCATAGGTAACTTGAAATGAATGTTACAAAAACGAATGACTTTGGGAACGAATGACTAAGGAAAGTAGTAAAGACGGACCGGCCCTTCACCACTGTGGGTATATTCAATAAATGAATTTCAACAGACGTCGCATTTTTGAAGGATCATTAACATGAAATTGGATCCATAAACATGTAATTCTACAACCTATACTAAATTTTTCATTTGATCAGATATAGAGTTGCTTCTTACAATAGGACAAACTGATATAAATCAATATAAAGCAAATATCAATCGGACACCCGTTGATTATATGAATAAATATCTGATAAACATGATGAGTTTGGTGCACCATTTTGATAAAATCAAAAAAATATATATATAAAAGCTATATCAAAATCTAAACCGATTTCATCGAAACTTGTCACAGGTTAGGATCTACTAATTTCAGTATGTTTTGTGAATATCGGCCACATTTTGAGTTATTGGTGCAAAATTTACTTTATATCGGGAGAAAATATATATTGGAGTTCTATCTAAATCTGACCCCCTTTTAAAAAAAATTTGGTTATATTAACTTCAGCACGTTGTTCAAAATTTTGTGTCAATCGGATTAACTTTAGGTCTTTGGTGCACCATTTACTTATAATCTGACAAAACTATGTTTGGTAGCTATATCTAAATCTAAACCGATTTTCACGGAAAGTAACACAGATATTCTAGACTTACTTCAGTACACTGTGCCAAAATTTCGTGCATCATTCTAGACTTAACACACATCATTGTAGACCTAATTCAGTACGCTATGCCAAATTTCGTGCAAACCGAAAGATATATTGGGTCTTTGGTGCACCAATTACATTAAATCGGAAGAAATTATATATGGGAGCTATATCTAAATCTGAACCGATTTTCACGGAACTCAACACACATCATTCTAGACCTAATTCAGTGCACTATGCCAAATTTCTTGCAAATCGAATGATACGTATTGACTTTGGTGCACCATTTACATTAAATTGGACAAAAATATATATGGGAGATATAATTATATCTGAACCGATTTTTACGAAACTTAACACACATCATTCTAGACCTAATTCATTACGCTGTGCCAAATTTTGTGTAAATCGAAAGATATATAGGGATTTTGGTGCACCATTTACATTAAATCGGACGAAAAAATATATAGGAGCTATATCTAAATCTGAACCGATTTTCAAGAAAGTTAACACACATCATTCTAGACTTAATGAAGTACACTATGCCAAATTTCGTGCAAATCTAAAGATATATATGATATATTTACATTAAATCGGACGAAAATATATATGGGCGCTATATCTAAATCTAAACCGATTTTCACAAAACTTAGCACACATCATTCTAGACTCAATTCCGTACGTTGTGCCAAATTTCGTACAAATCGAAAGATATTTAGGTACTTTGGTGCACCATTTACATTAAATCGGACGAATATATATTTGGGTGCTATATCTATATCGGGACCGATTTTCACGAAACTTAACGCACATCATTCTAGGCTTAATGCAGTACACTATTCCAAATTTCGTGCAAATCGAAAGATATATAGGGGCTTTGGTACACCATTTACATTAAATCGGACGAAAATATATATGGGAGCTATATCTAAATCTGAATCGATTTTTCCGATTTTGCCCTAGGGCCTAATAGATGAGCTGAGCCAAATTTCATCGTATTCGGATCATAATTCGACCTGTGCTTTGTTTACAATTTAACATGGACAGACGGACGGACAGATATGCACAATCGACACAGAAAGTGATTCTACGCATATTCTCTAAAGGAACCATGTGTCTATCTCGTTTCGTTTTGCCTGTTACAAACATATGCACAAAGACATAATACTCTGTGTGGTGAGAGGTATAAAAATATATTAATAGAATGTTTGTAAGATACGTATATGTCTTCACATAGCCCTCATGTCGGGGTCAGAATTACCCCCATACAAAGTACCCATTTAATTTTCTGTAGGTGTAGTTCGACCATAAACAACCTACTAGCAAACAATTTACATTTTCATTGTCCCCAAAACGTAATTGTAGCAATGGACTTAAGGGACCGCTTCCACAGTTCGCCATTAAACCATTGCTTTGTATGATAATATGATTTGATTATTGGAACTCCCTCCCTTTAAATATTCAATGAAGATTTGTTATCTATAAGCTCGTCAATAATGATAACTGCACCTCGTCTATAATGACGAGGTGCAAGTTGATTTCAGCTCGCCTATTTTCATTCCTTAACCTTCGGGTATTTAAATTTTTTATGGTATATAAAATATCCTCGCACTGAAATCTTATATGTCCCTCAGCTCTATATACATTTGTTCTGCATCTTGGCTCGTCTCTAAAGACTCCCTGTGTATCCAGTTATAGTCATTCCAACCTCTTCTTTAGTTCGTCTATGAAGAAGCCCTATACTCACCCTACTAGCCTTCGGTTGTGTGTGCTAAGATTTTGGGCATTGTCAGATCTTATATTAAATCTCCGTCCCTTTGATATTCTATATAAAATCTCTGTTCGTCAGTTCGTCTATAAAGAAATCCAGCTCTTCGGATCGTGTATAAAGATTCTCTGCCTTTATACACGATCCGAAGAGCTGGATTTAAAAATCAAATAAAGAAATCAAATCTGGGAAATTACACGGGACAATTATATTAGGTCTATGCCCAAACGATGTGTATTTTCTACGCTTTAAGAACCCCTAATATCAAATATAACACTCTCCTCATAATACATCAAATCGATGTGTGTGGTCGCCTTTTTCATTAATGCTTTAAATGATATTAGCTAAATTTCTAAGCATTTCAGTTTACCCGCCAAATTTTTTAGTATCGAAGAAAAAACTAACTCGACTGGCCCGGTTTGCAATCAAAGTGGTGTTTTGATTTTGTAATAGGTGATTTATTTGACTTATCAATAGCCACTGGACGCACAAAACCAACAAAACAACACAGCAATCCACATTCCATTTGAACGTTATGAGCATGCAAAGCGAACTAGTAATAATCATGGCTTATTGAACTGCTCCGCTTTCTTCATCTCGATTGTTTTTAAAGTATAGCAAAAAGAAAAAAACATTATCCGCATTTTAATTGTAATGGATTCCAATTGGAATGTTTTTGCTTTTATTGTTATGTTTGTTACACTTACAATTTTTCGCTTTTCATTGCTAGGTTATTATCCACAACACCAGCACCAACAGTTGCACAAGTGGATGATGTTCGGTAAGAAAATAAATACGTAATGTGTGAAAACAAATGAATATCGGAAGAAATTCCGTTTGGTTTATTGATTTGCATTTGCACCTTTCCGCTGGATTCAATTGCCCTAACGCATTCGAACTTCTATTGGAGTTTGATAACACTTTTACTTTTTTCGTGTTGGTGTATACTCCCCACCAGTTAGATCTCTGAACCAAAGCCACAAAATCGAAAGTAAATGTTGTTGTTTTTTTGTTTTTATTTTATTTTCTTCTACGTTCAATTCATTTTGTGGTCAATTGTTTTTTCGTTCAGTTTTGTGAGATTTCTTTTTCATCGATTTTTGTTTTGTTTTCTATGGCTGCAATTGATTTTCTATTTACCAAAACCATATAAAGGGCAATCGAAGTCTGTAGTCATTGTGCTGCCGAACGTACTGTTGTCGTCGTAGTCGCCGTCCACCACACGCCGTCCAATGACAGTTGATATGCTATTTTTATGATTTCTTACACCCGTAGTAAATAAATCAAGATTAATGTCACCTGAAGTAGCCGTGGTCATTCAATCACTTGATAGATTGGTTTTAAACATTCTGAAAAAAAAACGAGTGGAAAGGTAGGTATTTATGAAAAGTGGTACAGTGGTTTATGGACGTTATAAAATAAATGGGCTAGTTACTTTATGGCGAAGATAGAACCATTTGAAGTACTCTGTGGTGTTATATTGCATTATTAAACTGGATGCCTTAAGTAATTCCAATTGGAACAAATAAGAAATATTGGAATTTCAATTGCATTGTACATATCACAATATTGAGGTGTATAAATTAAACAAATTCTTAATTACAGTTATAAAGGAGCTTGGATCAGAAGCGCCTCCATCATAAGTGCTAAACATTACGTGATCGCCATAAAGGTTTCAGATAGATAGCCACTCGGGGCTAAAATTCGAAAATCAGATTCCTCTTACTATGGACCAGATCCCATTTTTGGCCACAATTAGAGCGGTCGTTCATAAATATTCATATGAAAATTCTGAACATAAAAAATACCAAAGCGTCGATTGGTGCTATAACCATTAAAAATATCCTCTGGCTCTGCTTGGCACTAGGTTCTGAAACATAATTTTTATATACGAAATTTTTGATGATTTTCTTTAAATTAAAATAAAAAATTTTATTTCCCTTATAATCAACTATGTGTTTAATTTGCCATAATTTCATGTTAAGATTTTTAAACAAGTCTATGTCAAATTGCGTTATTAAATTTAAATTATATTCACAAAAATATGAACTTTTGACTTTCACCTCATGTTATTTATAGGCCGTGACCCACAATGACCTAACATTTACTGTTGTAAAGCTCAAAGTGTTACATTTAACCTATATAACGTTTTTTCCTTCCTACCTGGAATGCACAAAAAATTGAGTTCTTGGCTCCAAGAACTCAGCATGCCAAATTACAATCATTTCGGCGGAAAAACATTTTTAAGTCCATAAATGTACCGCAAATAGTGCACACCCTTATGTTGGGTTAAACCGTGATTATTTTCTGTATATATGATTGCAGCTTCAAAAACTTCAATCTACTGAAAAAGGGTCGATACTGTTATATGGGAGCTATTCCAAATCGTAAATTTTTGGTTGGAAAATTTGATACCTAATGAGAACCTGAATAATCAAACAAGAAAAAAATCGTTAACTTTAGTCGGACTAAGCTTTTTACATCATCCACCATGAAGTGCACATTTTGGATACCCATTGGGAAGAATATACCAAAAATCAATGTTGGTCCTAATTTTGGAGTAGCCCCATGGTAATTCCTATTTTATTCCCTATTATGGGGAGTCGATTTAGCCTTGTTTGTCCGTCTCTCCATAAGTCCGACTTTACTACTTTCTTTACTGGCTTTGTACTTGGGATTCATGGGATTCATTATAGCATAGCACCCTTATAATAGTGATTGCCAAATCTAACTTGGCTGCATTTTGGTATTTTGATTTCCCATTAGGTTTCAATTCTCACTCCAAAAAAAAAAATCGTTATTTTTGGTACGTTTTTCAACCGCTTGCTGATATTTGGTTCTTTGGGTTCAATACCAAGTGTTTAAGCAAGAATTGCTATTTAAAATAGTTAAATAGTTAGCCTTTGATTTGAAAGGCAATAGCCGTTGAAATCTGTTCACTCCTCTTTATTACATCCTTGTAATAGTATGAGACTGACAGATTTCAACGGCCTTTGTTTACATTTTTGAGTTTGCGCCACCTTAAGGCATCTATATGTCAACAAGCATTGTTATTAGTACTTGGATAACTTTCGTTGTAACCTACGGGCGACACATATTGTTGTGATCACTAGCGCTTAAATTGTAAGCTACGCACATATAGTTGTGCTAATAAGGTAATATCGTTTACCAACAAATAAATATCGGCATTGGTCGACAACCTTTTAATAAACATATCGTGTTTTATTTTCTATTTCTTTTTTGCTCACGAGTACGCATTGGGCGTACTGACTCTATTGGGAGATTCGTTGCACTGTACCTGCCAACCACCCAAGTCCCTATAGTGCGGACTTAACACCAAGAATTATCAATAATGGCTGCTGTTTTAGGGTAGCGCTCATATACACATTATTCATCCGATTTCGCTGTAATTATACCCTTCACCACACTGTGGTACTGGGTATTATGTCTTGGTGCATATGTTTGGAATCACTTTCTGAGTCGATTTAAGCATGTCCGTCCGTCTGTCCGTCTGTAGATGTTAAATTGTAAACAAAGTACAGGTCGCATTTATGATCCGAATTGGATGAAATTTGGCACGGCTCATTTGTTTGGCCCAAGGACGAACCCTATTGAAATTGGGAAAAATCGGTTCAGATTTAGATATAGCTCCCATATATATTTTCGTCCGATTTAATGTAAACGGTCCCTATATATCTTTCGATTTGCACGAAAATTGGCACAGCGTAATGAATTAGGTCTAGAATGATGTGTGTAAAATTTCATAAAAATCGGTTCAGATTTAGATATAGATCCTATATATATCTTCGTCCGATTTAAGGTAAATTGTGTACCAAAGTCCCTATATATCTTTCGATTTGCACGAAATTTAGCACAGCGTAATGAATAAGGTCCAGAATGATGTATGCCAAGTTTCGTGAAAATCGGTTCAGATTTAGATATAGCTCCCATATATATCTTCGTCCGATTTAAGGTAAATTGTGTACCAAAGCCCCTATATATCTTTCGATTTGCACGAAATTTGGCACAGCGTAATGAATAAGGTCTAGAATGATGTATGCCAAGTTTCGTGAAAATCGGTTCAGATTTAGATATAGCTCCCATATATATCTTCGTCCGATTTAAAGTAAATTGTGTACCAAAGCCCCTATATATCTTTCGATTTGCACGAAATTTGGCACAGCGTAATGAATAAGGTCTAGAATGATGTATGCCAAGTTTCGTGAAAATCGGTTCAGATTTAGATATAGCTCCCATATATATCTTCGTCCGATTTAAAGTAAATTGTGTACCAAAGCCCCTATATATCTTTCGATCTGCACGAAATTTGGCACAGCGTAATGGATAAGGTCTAGAATGATGTGTGCCAAGTTTCGTGAAAATCGGTTCAGATTTAGATATAGCTCCCATATATAGCTTCGCCCGATTTTAGATAAATAGTCCACTAAAGTCACTGGAA